>NC_136679.1:3863951-3949417 GCF_903797595.1 Erithacus rubecula | reverse complement strand
ACAGGAGCTCCTGGGGCAAGCCCAGCACCCTGCAAGTTAGGTTTGGGGTGAAAGGTGCTTTAGGATCAAGAATCCAAGAGAAAGGGGCCAGGATGGGATGGAGATCGGGGGGATGGACAGGGGTCACATCATTGCTGGGGTCCCCCTGTGCCTCCCTGGGGACAGGCCCAGGGCTCTGCTGTACCTCCTGCCTGGGACATGGTGGTGCCACTGGCTCCTCACAGGGTGCTGGCACAGCAGGACAGGCACTGGATGTGTCCCAGGCTCTGGCAGCCCCGATGCTGGGACAGGGGTGCTGGGACAGGTGCTGGCTGTGTCTCTGCTGCAGCTGCTCCCTGGGGGTCTGCACCTTCTGCCCTGCCACAGAAGAACCCTGACATTGCTCCCCAGCATCCACACTCCAGATCCCCCCGAGGGGTACCTCTTGATGGACCCAAAGGAACCAAGCCAGATTTTAACGCAAGGCCCCATTTTGGATGGTGACAACCCCTACCAGGAGCCCCTCAGCTCCAAGCCAATGTTTTTCCCATGCACCTGCCTTACATCAGCCAGGAAATCCCCAGGAAAACCACACTTGTAGGGCAAAGGAGCTGTTTCCTTACAGTCCCTCCATGCTCTATCCCCAGCCAAAGGTGGGAGGACAAACAATGACACCAAGGGTGTCAGGCAACAGCACCCAAACCCCCAACCCGAGAGCCACAGCACTGGACCTGTTGCTGTTCAGGTCCCTCCTGTCCCAAGTCACCCCGCGGTCCCTGACCTTCCCCAGTCACTGCAGAGCCACCAGGGAGCTGGGAGGCAGGGAAGGGGTGATGCTGGAGGTTGAGGACACGCACATATGGGGATGTCTCGGGGTACAGCCAGGAGCATTCCTCCCCCTCCAGTGCTGGGAACAGCCCTGATTCTCCCCTCCCTTTCCTTCCCAGCACAGCGCTTCCGGACTGGGGGATAAACAACCCCCACCACTCAGAGCTCTCCCCAGACCGTGCCCCAACGCCCCGTTTGGCACCAGGCAGGGCCACAGGTTTGCAACAGAGTAATACAGAGGAACCCCAGAGTAGAGGAGGGAGAGGCTGCAGAAACCTGACACACCTCATTACACAGGATAGACCTCCTGCCTCTCAGCAGAACCTGGGCCCTCTCAGGGGTTAAATCCACAGCCCCGGCCAACCCCCGCCCCCGTCCCAGCCCCAGCCCGTGGGTGGGTTCCTGCAGAGGGGCTGAGCACCCACACCTGTCCCCGTCCTGCTCCACCTGCAGCCAATATCCCAGAGGAGCCAGCGCTCTGCCCAGCACAAGCCCCGGGCTTCGGCTTCAGGCAAGAGGGGGTGAAGATGAAGGGGGAGTTGCAAAACTCCTCCAGGCCTCCAAAGCAGGTGATTTGGAGGGAAAATGTGTTTCCCGGCTTTTATCCCCCAAAAGCAGGAGCGTGCAGCCGCTCTGGCGCCCGGTGCTGCCCTTGGCCCAGATTTAAAATGGGGAAAGCACCGAGATTTCCTCCCGGAGCTGACTCCAGACCCGGGGATCAGGCAGTAGCACCGCACAGGTACCCGTGAATCCCCGGGGAGCCCGTGGCACAGCACCAGGGGCAGAGGGCTTGTCCACCTGGGGTTACCTGCTGTCCGGAGCCCAGGTCTCGGGGAGATTGGGGCCGTGCCAGCGCCGCCAGACGCGGTCCCAGTGCCGCTCCCAGGCCTCGGCACAAAGTCCACGCCTAGGGCAGGGGAGTAGGGGAAAATGTCCCCAGGGCAGTGGCGGGGTCACCACGGCCTCGCTGTGCCTGTGTCACCGCGCCCTTGCCTTGGGCAGGGGTCCCCCCCTAGTCCCGGGGCTCGGGGATGCGCGGATGCTCCGGGCTCGGCGGTGCCGCCAGCGCTCGGCTCAACCCCGCTGGGATATCGACAGCCGGGGACAGGAGAGGACACGGGGTGGCCTGGCTGGGGTCAGGCGATGGAGCACGGCTGGATGCACGGCCGTGAACAGCTCCACCTGCGGCTCCGAAGCCCTCGGCCCCGCTCCGAGCGGGCGGTGCTGGCAGCTCCCGGTGCACGGAGAGAGGAGAAAGCCCAGGAATGCGAGGGATCCCGGCAGCCACTTGATGTCAGTGTCGGCCTGATTCTAGTCTCGATGACAGCGGGAAAAGGAGCAGAAAAAGGCCGGGAAGGGGCAAAGATTTGGGGTCTGGAGGATCTGTGGAGGGCTGGCAGCACCCGCGTCCCTGCGCCGTGTGCCGGGACCGAGCGCTCGGCTGGAGGGTGAATCCCCCGGGAGCCGCATTCCCTCTGAACGGAGCATCGCATCCATGGGACATCAACAGCAGGAAAAGCTGCTGCTGGTGCAGGGATCGACGCACAGATCAATCCATCCTTTGGGACTGTCTCGTTACCGACAGCACTTCATTTACCGTCCACTGACCCCGCCCTGTCCTGCACCTTTGCTTTCGGGTTTGGGAAGGTGGCCCATCCAAAACATCCAGTGGTGCCTTACCCACCACGGACACCCTCTCTTCATGCCGTATAAAATTAATTCATTGATCTAATTCATTAATAGTCGCACCCAGGCAGCCATGTGTTCCTGTTTTGGGAATCCAGTTGCCCCCATCTGCCCCAGGGAGCTTCTAGCACGGCCGGGATGGGATTCCCAGCTGGTTCCCCCAATCCCAAACCCTCTTGGCTGCCCATGGGATGCCCACCAGACCCCCGTGGTTCACCCCAACCACCCGTGCAGCCCCCTCCCCTCTCACTCCGGGCTGAGTCAGGACCCTCCGTGCAGAATCAGCTGCCTCTGTTTTTTTGTAGGTCCTACAGTAAACGGTGTCACCGCAGGGCTCAGCTGCAGACCTTGGTACTGAGTGACAGCACGAGGGGGACGGGGTCATGTCAGTGGGTTTTGGGTGTCTCTCTGTCCCTGAACCCCTGTGCCTGAGGGAAGGGCTCAATGACCTCAGGGGTCACAGTCCCTGCTCACTGTTATCCCGGGGGCACGGCCCCTGTCCCCATCATCCAGGGGGGACACGGTCCCTGCTCCCCATTTCCCCGGAAATGAAGTCTCAGCACATGTGTGTGTGAGGACACAGGTGACATGGGGACACAGAGAGCTGTGAGGGAGGCACAGGGGCACACGGAGAGCATGGGGGCACATGAAGGACATGAGGACAGGGGACACTATGGGCATGGGGACACAGAAGGGTACTCAGAGGCCTTGGGGGGACCAGGGGAATGTGAAGGGGACACAGGGAAGGCAGTGGGCACTGGGGTGGGAGGGACATGGGAGCCACAAGGGCCCACAGGGCCCAAAGAGGTCATGGAGCAGATTGGGGGATGCAGAAGACATGCGGGGGACAGGGGACATCGCAGGAACATGGGGGACCAGAGGACATGGGGGGCACGGGGGGATTCCAGAGCCAGAGGGACACCAGCGATGGGGGCACCAGGGACACCACGGATGGGGGCACACGGAAGCATCGGGCACCTGGGACGGTCTGGAGACACAGAGGGGACATGGGAGGGGCGGGAGGGGACACCCGGGGGACTTGGGGGGACACGGGGGGCGGGGCCAACAGCCGGGGGCGCCCCTCGTGGGCGGGGCCAGCTGGGGGGGGGCGTTTGGAGCGAGGCTTCCGGGTTGGGCGTGGTCTGCAGCTCGGTGGGCGGGGCCATACCCTTATTTGGGGCGGTGGGCGGGGCCGGGGCACGCGGGGCTGGCTCTGGCGCCCCGCAGCGCTCGCGGCCGGGAACTGGGACTGGGAACGGGAACTGGGACTGGGACTGGGACTGGGACTGGGACTGGGACTGGGACTGGGACTGGGGACTGGGACTGAGACTGGGAACTGGGACTGGGACTGGGATTGGGACTGAGACTAGGACTGGGGACTGGGACTGAGACTGGGAACTGGGATTGGGACTGGGATTGGGACTGGGACTGGGACTGGGACTGGGACTGGGACTGGGATTGGGACTGAGACTGGGACTGAGACTGGGAACTGGGACTGGGACTGGGATTGGGACTGAGACTAGGACTGGGGACTGGGACTGAGACTGGGAACTGAGACTGGGAACTGGGACTGGGACTGGGAGCACTGGGAACTGGATTCTGGGAGTGCTGGGGGATGGGAGCAGTGGTAGATGGGTGCGGAGTGCTGGGAGCTGTGTGCTGCGAGCTCTGGGAGATGGGTGCTGGAGCTGAGAGCGCTGGGAGCACTGGAAGATGGATGCTGGGAGCACTGGGAGCATTGGGAGATGGGTAGAGAGAGGTGGGAGCTGGAAGCAGTGGCTGATGCGTGCTGGGAGTGCTGGGATCAGTGAGATCCAGGGCGTGGGGAGTTGGGGTGCTGGGCTGCTGGAACATGGGATGCTGAGTGATGAACGCAGGATGCCAGGAGCTGGAGGTCTGGGATATGGGTGCTGGGAGTTGGGTGTAGGGCACCTGGAAGTGGGAGTTGGGATGGTGGGAACTGGGTGCTGGGTGCTGGGTGCTGGGATCAAACCCAGTTCTGCAGGATCAGGGTCATACAAACACCCATTGCCCCAGAATTATTCCTGAGAGTTTGAAAAGGGTTGTGGCAGCCACGAGGGGTGGGAGGACCCAGAGGTGGCAGTCAGGGTGCTCAGCCAGACAGGGTGTGGAGGAGCTAAAATATGGCTGGAAAAAACCCAAACACACGGAAAATAAATCAGTCTGGATCTATAAACCACAGTATCTCTGGCACCAGCTCAGCAATCAGCCTGTCCCTGTGCGAGGTTGGCTGATCCAGCTCCTCCAGGCAGCCTCGGGACCTTGGACTTGTTCCTGCAGCCCTGGGAAGGTGCAGCAAGTCAGGGACAGGACTGATGGTGCTCCCACGGCCAGGAAGTGCCCTGGGGAGTGGGACTGCCTCTGGACCCTGACATCAACCCCACAGGGTGACAAGGAATGGCCCATGGGAGCTCAGAGAGCCTCGCCGTGGCTGAAGGGGGCAGTGACGTAGGGGCTGGAGCTGGGCTCACAGATAAGTCCAACGCCCGGAGGGGTTATCAGCACCCCAGGCTGCTCCTGGCTCCCCCAAAGCCTCCTGTGCTCCCCTTGGGCTCTGCTTTGGGGAGCAGCAGGCAGGGAGGGACAGGGACAGGCAGGGAAGGACAGGGACAGGCAGGGAGGGACAGTGACAGGCAGGGAAGGACAGGGACAGGCAGGGAGGGACAGGGACAGGCAGGGAGGGACAGGGACAGGCAGGGAGGGACAGGGACAGGCAGGGAAGGACAGGGACAGGCAGGGATGGACAGGGACAGGCAGGGAGGGACAGGGACAGGCAGGGAGAGACAGGTGCAGGCAGAGGATCCCATGACTGAGGAGGTTATCATCAGGCTCTGTCCCTTGACAGCACAAAATCCCAGGAAATGGGACATGCAGAGTCAAATCCCACCTGCACTAGCTGGGGACTGATGTGGCCTTGAGTGCTGATGTCACAGCTCCTGATACAGAAATCCCCACAAATGTGAGTGTTCTAGCTGGTAGGGATGGGTCAGCACAGGGAGAACATCTGACAGCTCAGGGGGTGCCAGGAACAACCCCCATGTCCCAGGATCATCCCAGGGCACGTGGCTCTGCCTCCCTGCTGTCTCCTGGGAAGATCCCAACAGACCAGGGTGGGGGACAGGGACAAACCCTCTGGAGGGGCTGTGCCAGGCCAATGTCCCCATCCTGGCCTGTGGGGACAGGAACAGCCCCAGGGGCTGGGGGCACATGGTCCCATGCCAGGGTGATGCCTGAAAGCCCCTTCCTGGGATGTAGCACCAACATCACCAAGCTCTGCACAAAGGGTTCTGTCATACTGGGACAGTCCAGGGGGAAGCAGATTTGTCCCTTTCCTTTTCTCCCCACCAAATTGTCAAAATCTGGACCTTTTCACACTCTCCAGCCCTTTTCCCACTAAGGAACAGGCAGGCCACATCCAACACCAACCCTCTGGCTGGAAAACATTTGGCACAATTAACCCCCACTCACTAAAGTCACAAAATGAGGAGAATTTATGATTTAGTAGCCCAGAAAACAAAACAAAACAAAACAAAAAAACCCAAAAAAAACCCCAAAAAAACTCCCAAAAACCAACAAACCCCAAAAAACCCAAACTAACAAAAAAAGAAACAAACAAACAAAAAACCCCAACCAAAAAAAAAAAAAAAAAAAAAAAACCAAAAAACTCCACCCACAACCAAAATAAAACCCCAACAAACCTCTTTTGTCTTTTCATAACATCAGAACTTAATTCCAAATGCTTCAAGTGGCTGCCCAGGCTCATTCCCTGAACTGTTATTCCCAAACAGAGACAGGGACTGGGCCCAGCCTGCTCCAGAAAATGAGAGTTCAACATGACCAGCTTTGAAGGGAGAGACTTTTTGGGTTTGTAGTGAGGGTGCTTTGCTTTTTTTTTTTTTTCTTTTTTATTTATTTGCAAGTAATATTGCTTATTTTTGACTTTTACATGTCCTGATCCCCAAAGACACATTATTCCTTTAAAATTCCTGCTGACTGAACCTGCTGCCCACACCCCTCAGGGCTCAGCCAGCAAGGAGTGTTACCAGTGGGGGAAAATCCCCGTGAAACCCTTGGGAAAGCTCATGGACTTTGCCCTTTGGGTCACTCCTCTCCTTGAGATCTGAGATGGAGCCCAGATAACCTTGGGAGGAGCCCTTGGCAGAGCTGGAACTGGGCAGGCAGGTGATCTGGGGACAGACCTGTCACCTGCTGAGCACACTGAGCTCCCACCGTGCTGAGGGGACACGTGTCTGCTAAAGTGTGGTCTGTGTCTGCTAATTGTGATTATCTAATTGTGATCTACCTAATTGTGATCTGAGATCTACCTAACTGTGATCTACCTAATTGTGATTATCTAACTGTGATCTACCTAACCGTGATCTCTGTGTGCCAGCCGTGATCTGATCCGTGCCTGCTGCTGCCCCGGACGGTTCTGGAGAAGGAGAGGCGTTATGGAGTTAAATGCAAACACGGCTGAAGTGAAAGCCTGGCCTAAAGGCAGTTCGCCCATCTGGGGCTGCTCACCCCACTCTGAAGCCGAGCACCCCCCCCCGGCCTGGGGTCACCTCCTCGGTCCAGGCCCCTCCCTGGAGCATCCCCCGCACAGGCCGCCCGAGCAAGGCCTCGGTCCCCGGGCCGAGCAGCCCTCAGGGCTGGTTTTCGGTGTCGACATCCCGGCTAAACCCTCCTCCCGGAGCCCCTCGCGCCCTGCCCGCCCCGCCGAGGGGCTCCCGGGGCTCTGGGGCTCGCAAGGCCTCCCCGGTCACATCAGGGCCTGCGGAGGCCTCGGTGCGGGCCCGGCCCGTTTCCCCCGCCCCCCGCCGTGACACAGCGCCCGCCACGTGGGGCCGCGGGGGCTTCTGGGGCGGCGAGTCCGCAACCGCTCCGGCCCCATCACCGCAACACGCAGATGGACTACAACTCCCACAATGCCTGGCGGCGGACGCACGCACCGCCTTTTCCTCTGAGATTGCCGTTTCTACTGGCTCGGCGGAGCCGTCACGCAGCGGCACGGCGGGCTCTGATTGGCGGCAGGGCGGCGGAGCCGGGACGGCGGCTATGGCGGCCGCGCGGGCGGAGCGGGAGCGGCGCCGCCGTCGCCATTTTGTGTGAGGGGCTGGGCCGGGCCCACTCCCGTCGCGGAGCCGCCCGGGGCTCTGTCCCGCGGGCGGAGCGTGGGGCCCCCCCGCCTGCACTAATGGCGGGGCGGCGCCGGCCGCTGCCCCGGCCGCGCTTCGGGAGCGGAGCTCAGCGCTGCCGGGCGCCGCACGGGGCTGCGCGGCCTCCCCGCGGCCCGAGCCGGCCCGGAGGGCTCCGGCTGCATCTGCGTTACTGGGCGGGGGCTGGGGCTGGCTTTCTATCAAAATTAGCGTTAAACGGTATTTTAACGTTTCTCGACAGCCGCAGCCCAATTTCGAGCGGGGCCGACCCCCCTGAAGAGCGCAGAGGGGACGAGCAGCGCAGTTTTCATGGCAGCAGGGCTGGGAAGCACATCTGGATCTGCCGCTGTCCCGTCCCGCACCTCCCTCACACACCGCGTTTCGGGCGGGGGGAAATAATCCTCCAGCATTTAATCCTTTGTTTGGCACATTTCAGCCGAGCCCCGCGGGCTCCCGGAGGGATCCAGTGGATCTCGGCTAACATGGCCTCCCCGCCGGGGAGCTCGCAGAGGCAAAAACAAAAGCGTTCGGCTGCTGCCGGGGCCCCGGGGAGCGTCTCGGGCGGTAACAAACCCGAGCGAGCCCGGGCTCGGAGGGAGCGATGCCCCGCGGGACTGGGGAAGCACCTGCGGCGTCGCTTCGCCCGAGCAATGTCAAAGCCCGTCTGTTTAAAAACTGAAAATGGCATTTTTTTGGAAGCGCTCAGCGCTAGGGAGGGATGGAGCTGGCGCAGCCTCCCCACGGCTCCTCAGTGGAACTCCAGTTCCCAGCCCCGCTCTTGCCTCGGCAAAGGCCGATAACACCAGCTCATCCCCTGGTATTTGTGGGGCTGGGTTTAGGTTTAAAACACAGAGATTTGGGAGGCTTCTGCTCTTAAGTGCGGATTGTGCTGTCAGACGTGGGTCAGGCCGTTAAAACCAGATTATTTTACATTTAGGCACTTGGTAGAGTATTTTTTTTTTTTTTTAAATTATGACTCTGTGGATGTTGCTTTAGCAGGTCCTGAATTCCAAAGCTTCGTATGGAAAGGTGATGGCTGGCCCAGCCCTTGAAGTGTTCAAGGCCAGGTTGGACACGACTTGGAGCAACCTGGGACAGTGGAAGATGTCCCTGTCCATGGCAGTGAAGTGGAACTGGTCTTTTAAGGTTCCTCAAACCCATTCCATTCTGTGATTCCATGATATTTTTATATCCCAGCTGTATTTCCAGGGCTGGGAGGTTTACTGTGTGTGTCTTCTAATGCTTGTGACAACTGAAAATGCAATTTCAAGCTGATTTTGTCAAACTAATGAGGGTCACACTTGGTGTGAGCTGTGAGCTTTGCACCTGCCCAGGTGTTCCAGGGTTTGTGGGGAGCAGAAGGGGAGCAATCCCCAGGGGCTGGAGCTGCCAGCCAGGGTTTGCTGTGTTGCAGATGCCCCAAGAGCTGCAGGTTTTTGTGGCCCCACCAGCTGCAGATTCTCCTCTTGTTTCACCAAAATGCCATTTGTGTGATCCAAAGTCACCAGGAAATTCCCAGCAGCTCTGTGAACATGTCCTGGGAAGGTGAAGCCAGGGAGGGGAGTGCAGTTAGTGCAGGTGAAATGGTGGCAGGGCACAGTGGGGCTGCCAGAGCCGTGTCCCTGGATATAACCCTGGCATGGGATCAAGCCTGGAGTGCCATGGAAGAAGCACTGGGAGCAACTCCAAGGGGCTGCTGTGTCACAGGGCAGGATTTGGAGCTCACCTCATGCCAAGGTTGTGGCATTAACAGACACTTCTTTCTTGGATTTGCAGTGTTTCCAGGGAACTGCTCTGGCCCTGCATTGCTTTTATCCAAGGGGAAAGGCCATTCCCACACATGGCATGGAGCAGACTCTTATTTTTTGTGTTGGTGCTGTAATTTCTGCTTCTCCCCAGGACAGAATTTCTGCCCTTTCCTCCCCTTTGGAGGGGAGGAGCTGGGAAAGCCCTTTGCCAGATGGTCTCCCAGTGCTCTGTGTTTCCCCCAAATCCAGTGTTGGTGCTGCCCTCCCACAGCCATAGAGCCCTGGGGAGATGATTCCTACCTGGCTTAGTGGCATCTCTGTCCAGAGAATCATGGAATGGTTTGGGTGGCAAGAGACCCTAAAGCCCCTCTCATTCCACCCCCTGCCATGGCAGCAAAAACAGGTACTCGTGCTCCAGGTTGCTCCAAGCCCCATCCAACCTGGCCTTGGACACTTCAGGGATCCAGGGACAGCCACAGCTGCTCTGGGAAGCTGTGCCAGGCCTCACCACCATGGCAGAGGTTGGCACTCGATGGTCTTTAAGGTCACATCAACCCAAACCATTGCATGGCTGCAGCCTCTGGGTTCCAATCTGAGCTGTGCCAGGCTGATCCCTGCTGCTCCAGCCAGCTCTGGAGCTTGTGGGAGGGCTTGGGATGGGGAGCTCTCCCCCCAGCCAAGGAGCAGCTCCCTGTCCATTACTGATCCCCTCAGAGGTTTCAAAGGTCCCCGAATGTCACTGGTCTGTGTCTGCAGGAGATTTGGGCACAGGAGCTGCAATGAGCCCTTGGGATCAGGATAACCTGGTTCCTAGGGAAAGTTGTTAAAACTGCATGGAATAAATCAGGAGGAGTTGGTGGGGGCAAAGCAGGGTTGGAGAGTTGATTTAGTTGGTTTGGTTGGTTGGGTTTTTTTAAGTTGTATTTTTTAAAGCATTTACAGAGAAAATATTTATTCCAGGGATTTGAACCTGACAGGTGTGGGGTAAGTGGATGAGGCCAAAACCTGGCTGAGAATATCACTTTGCATCAAGGTTTTCCCACGAAAAAAAGGTTTTCCAGGTGCCAGGAGCTGCATTTCACAGCTCGGGCCGTGAGGGACCCCCGTGGGCGCCATCGGACACGCGTCCTGCCCGGGAGAAAACGCCTCTTGTGGGAATCGGAGAGGGAATCTCTGGGCAGGGAGGCGAAGGGCGGGGAGCAGCGGCCGGGCGGAGGAGGGCGCGGGGCTCGGCCCCATCCCGGCCCGCAGGATGATCGCCCCCTCCCCCGGCGCTGCGGTGATGCCATGGCACAGGGAACGAGCCGCTGGCTCCCGGGCTCTTGAGCAAGTGGCCCTGGCTCGTTTCCTTCCCCCCGCCGGCGCCCCAGAGCGGAGGGATGGTGGGATGACGATGACAAAGTCGGTGTGATCCCCCCTCCAGCGGCTCGCTCGGCCGCTTTACCCCCGATTTTACACCGCCCTCCTGCCCTGGGAGCGCTGGGGACGTCCCTGTCCTCTCCCCCATCCCCTGAACTGTGCTCCCCGGTAAAGGCTGATATTGCCCCTCCAGCGGCAGGGGTGGGGTTAACCCCGGTGGGACATGCCCAGCCCTGTGCCCCCGGGTTTGTGTGGAAGGCCCGTTCCCCCATTGCTGCCCAGGCCCATCCCCGCTCCCTGCCCCAATCCCAGCTGCACCTCCCCAGGTACAGCTTTCATCACCTCCCATTTCCATCCCGACTCCTGCCTGCAGCTCGGCCCCCGCCAGCCCCCACCCCCTCCCCTGCTTCACCCCTTCGTGGACCTGTTTGCCCCCCAAAAAGCGCCAGCGTTCGGAGCTTTTCCTTTTTTCCCCTCCTCCCCCTCTCAGGTGCAGCAGGAGGGAGGTTGAGCCATCGCCTTTTCCCTGCTCCCTCGTCAGCCATTTCAGAGGCCAAGTGCTGACTACCAAAACTTTTCCTAGGGCTGCTCCAAAACTTTAAGGATTTTCCTCTCACTTGTAGCTTGAAGTAGATTTTTTTTAAAGGCAATTTTCTGCCTAGATTTCAGTTAATGACCTGGATTCCTACGGAGCTGCAGGGAAACAAGAGTCAAGTTTAAGTGAGCCTTAGACAGACTTGAGGTCTACTTCTATCTCAGCTGAGGTCCCTTCTGTGTCTATCATACACCCTTTTACCCCCTCTCCAGGTACTTTTAACTATTTCAGCTCATTAAGCACAATTAAAATTGAAAACAAAGGGGAAAAAATAATAACAAATGGGTTAAACGGGGAATTACAACTAAGTTTAATCGAACAACAGTTATAACACGATCAAAATAATCCAGGATGTGTTCCCTGGTGGAATGCCATCCTGATTATTTTGGAGAAATCACACCAAAACTATTACAGTTACAAGTAATTAAATTTATTAGATCTCTATATTTTTATAATCAGTTTTGGCCAATTTACAGCTTTCCTGGGTATTTTTTTCTTTTTTTTTCTTTTTTTTGGTTTAGACACAAAAAAAAAAAAAAAATAAAACCATAAACCAGATATCACCAATACATCAACCCCCCCCTCGCCCCGTCACAGCCACCTAAAAAAGGGGGAGCCCTCGGCCCCTCCAGCTGCAGTTTAGCCCGTAAAAAGGGTCCGCAGCGACTCTGTACAAGGACCGAATGTTCCACCCAGCACTGTAAAAACCCCCCCTCGCCCCCCTGTCCAGTGTCACTCCCCCGGCTTGCAGGGGCCCTTTTCCTGCCGGGGCAGCTCCTGCTCCCGCAGCAGCCGCAGGTTCTCGGCTCGCAGCCTGTCCACCTCCCGCTCCAGCGCCTGCACCCGCGCCGGGTCCGCCGCCTCCCCCCCGGCTTTTTTGCTCTCCATCCTCAGCCGGTTGTTCTCCTCCTCCATGCGCGAGAGGCACTTCTCCAGCTCCAGGTACTCCTTCACCAGCTCCTGCTTGCTCATGTTCTGCAGGCTCTCCACATGGTACCGCTCGTACGTCTCCGAGAAGTCCCTCTGCAGAAACTCGCTGCCGTCCCCCCCCATCCCGTCGCTGCCCCCGTCCTCATCCGCCGCGTCGTCCAGGAAATCCTCCTCGCTCGTGTCGTCCGACTTGGCGGCCGCTCGCCGCGGGTACAGCCCGGTTTTCAGGTCGGGCTCCTCCTGGTCATGGTCCTCCATGAGGAACTGCGTGGTGTTGTAGGGAGCCACCGGCTGCCCCTTGGCGAACATCTCCGCCCGCAGCCGGGAGGCGCGGAGGCTCTGCCGCTCGTCGAACTGCTGCTTCTCCTCCCAGCTCAGCTTCGAGTACGGCTTCCAACGCCGCTTCTTCTTCGACGGCCGCCGACGGTGCTTCTTCTTCATCGGCCACTCCTCGGTGCGTCCCACGGCCCGGTACCGCGGGCCCAGGCCGGGACGCCCCGCTCCACCCGCCGGCGGCCGCCCCTCGGCGCCGCCCGCCGCCGCCGCCTCCGCCCCGGGGGGCGGCAGCCGCCCGGCATCGCCGTCCTCCGCCGGCGCCTCTCCGCGCTCGGGCTGCGGCTCGGGCTCAGCCTGCTGCTCGGGCGCAGACTGAGGCTCCGGCCGCGCCTCGGGCTCGGAGCGAAGCTCCGGTTCGCACTGGGGCTCCGGCCCCGGTTCAGCGGGCGCCGCGTCGGCCATAGCGCTGCGCTCGGCTACGCTCGCTGACGGGCGCTACCGGCGCCGCATGGGGCCGGCCCCGCTCAGGCCGACCGAGACATGGCCCGGGGGAGGTTTAACGCCGCCGGGCCCGCCTCCCCGCGCGCACTGCACGCGCCGCCGCCGCCGCTCCCGCCGCAATCCCTCCCAACGCCCCAGCCCGCGCCCGCCGCCGCCCGCTCCCGACTGCCTCTCCTCGGCCGCCGCCGTCCCCTTTATACCCGCGCGCGCCCCGCCCCTCCCCGCGCAGGCGCCCTGTGCGCCCCGCCCCGCCGCGCGTCGGGCCCCGCCCCCCCCGCGCGCCCCGCGCTGCCGCCACGGCCCCGCGCGCGCGGGCGGTGCCGCCTCGAGACCAATCGGCGGGCGCGGGAGGCGGGCCCGCCCGGCGGGACACGCCCCTGGCCGTTGCACGAACCAGCCGCCATTGGTCGGGACGGGCGTCAGTCGTTGCCGGCGCCACCAATCGCGAGGGGGCGAGGGCGGGACCGAGCTGTACCACGCGGCGGGGGAGTCGCCGTACGCGGGGCCGCGCGCGCCCCGCGACCTTCAGGCCCGCGCCGAGGGCAGCGCACGCGCCCCCCCCCCGCGGCGGGGTTGTGGCACGGTCCAAAAAGAGTCCCCGCGCGGCGGAGGCACCGCCGGCGGTGCTGCGGCCCCGGGACCGGGGGGGTTTTACACTGCCGAGCCGGGCCGGGCCGGGCCAGGAGTGGCCGGGAGGAGCTCCGGGATCGCGCCGGCCCGGGGGAAAGGGGGGCGGGCGGAAGGATCCCGGCGCCGTGCGAATGCGGAGGTGCTGCAGTTGGCGGAGGGAGATGTAAACAAACCGAAGCGGAAAGAAGTCCTTTCTTAAAGGCGCCGCGTGCCTTTTTTCAGGGGCGGTGCGGAGCTGCGCTCCCGAAGCCCGGGGGGTGCGGGGGGAGGAGGAAGGGGGATGGGAATGGGGAGGCCCCGGCCCTTGTGTGGTCCCAGTACTGGTCCCATTCCTGGTCCTGCCCCCCACCCGCGGTGGTGATGTCCCCCTCGGGCCCCACTTTCGGGGACGGGGGGGCCCCGCGGCATTGGGGGGGCTGGAGGGGTTCGGGGGGCCCCGCTGAGGGACACACGACACGGAGACACACATGGGGACACGTAGCTGGGGGAGCCATGGACGGGCTGGGGGGCGGCTCTGGGGGTGATGAGGGGCTCCGTGTCTGAGGGGGGAACAGGACAGGGGGGCCCCCGTGGGCCCCACGCCCAGAGCCTCAGGGGCGGGCGGGGCACAGCCCGCTGAACGGGGGGGTCTGTGCCACCAGCGGGGGAACCTGCCCGGCCCAGCCCCCACACCGGGACAGGGCCGCCGGCGACCCCGGGGTGGCACCAGCGAGGGGCCGGGGGTCCCCCCGCGGGGTCCGGAGAGGGCCCGGTGGCACAGGGGAGGGTGGGCACGGAGCCAGGCGGGGGGACAGAGTGCCCGCACGGGGGCCATGGCAGCCACGGCAGGTGACCAGGCGGGGACAGGGGGTGACGGGTGGGGACAGTGGCCAGGCCGGAGCGCTTCGCTGCGGCCCCCTCCCCCCGCAGGGCACAGGCAGCGGGGCTCAACCGAAAAGGCAACTTTAATTGAGGCAGGTTCGGTGCTGTCCCAGCGCCCCGGGGGCCGGGGCCGGGCCCGTGGCTGGTCCCGGTCCGTCTGTGTGTGGCGTTGGCGGGGTGGCTGCCCGGGCTGCGTGCGGGGCGATGCCAGCCCCGCTCCCGGTGCCGGTGCCGGTGCCGCCCTGAGTGTCGGTGCCGGTGCCCGGGGGTGCCCCCGGCCCGCACAGCCCCGTGGCTGCTGAGGCGATGCCCGCGTGGCTCCGTGGCGCTTCCCCGGCTCGTGCGAAGCGGGATGGGGAAGGAGGGGTGGCGGTGGCAGCGGGGACGGCGTGGTCACCTCTTCCTGCCCTGCCAGTGGCGCAGCAGCCACTGGGTGACGAAGGGCCAGGTGGCCAGGAAGAGCAGCGTTCGCGGGGACACGGTCAGGTGCCACGGAGACATCGCCTGGCCAGGGGACAGAGGTGTCACCGGTGTCACCGAACATCCCCTCAGCCCTCTGCTGAAAGGAGCCACTGCCACTGCTCGGTGGTCCCGGTCACTCCCCTCCTCCTCTGGAGATCGTGCCTCACACCGCCATGTCCCCGCGGATGTCACCTGCTCCCCAGCCCTGACCTCTGACCGCCCCCAGCTGTGTCCCCGGGCCCCGGTGGGCTGTTGGGCGGGCAGGGGGACAGCAGGGCAGCCCCACAGCACCTCCTCCACCCCCAACTCACCTGTGGAGCAAGTGCCGGGCCCTGGTCTGTCCCAGCCGCATCCTTCTGCAAGACAGGAGAGGATTTGGGGTGCAGGTGGGGCTGGCATCCCCCTTCCAGCCCCTGTGCCCTTGTGAGAGGGAGGGAATGGCCTGGGGATGGTGAGAGATCCAGATAGTGCAGCTGGGCCAGAACCCCAGGGGCAGCAGGAATGAGGGGGGCAGAGGGAACGAGGAGAGCAGGGATGAGGGGGGCGGTGAGATGAGGGGGGCAGTGGGAATGAGGGAGGCAGTGGCAGGAGGGGCAGCAGCTCCTGCCCGCACTGCGGGCGGGGTCCGGGCGGCAGCAGCACCGTGGGGAGCCCCCACCTGTCCATCCCTGTGGCAGGGCCCGAGCTGGGCGCTGCTGTCCCCGCCCCGGCCGTACCTGGGCAGCGCCGAGCGTCTCCAGCCGGCTGAGCCGCTCCCGCACCCGCCGCAGCTCCTCCTGCAGCGCCCGCACCGTGCCGGCCACCTGCGCCTCCAGCTCGGCCGCCAGCGCCGGGGCCCCCCCTGCCAGCCGGACACCTGCGGGACGGGCACGGCACACACGGGCCGGCAGGCTGAGCGCCGCTGCAGGAGCCTGGGCTGGCACTGCCCATCCCGTGTCACCCACCGCCAGCAGTGACTCCCACAGGGCACCACAGCTGCTCCCTGCCCAGCCCAGCAGCCCCTGCTGCACCCAGCTTGTCCCCAGCGCCACCGTGTCCCTCGGGTGCCGTGGTGGTGGCAGTGGGTGGCCAGCCCACCAATGGGGTGGGTGCTGTGCTGTGTGTGGGTCACCTTGTGACACCTGGTGAAGGTGCCACCACTGGGCAGGACACCCAGGGCCTGGGCAACTCCTCCCTGCCCTACCCCGGGCCCAGCAAAGGCCCCAGCCAGCCCAGAAACACCTGGGCAATGCAGGCTGTGAGAGGGACACAGGCAGGGACTCACTGCCAGCCCTTGGGGACAGCCCAGCCCGGCCTGATTGGCCTCAGGACAAGTTCACTGCCAAGGTCAGGCAGCCTGGAAGGAACAGGAACAGGGGAAAGGGTGAGACACGTGGGCTGTGCCCAGGTGAGGCAATGGCATCAGTCCCATGGATGAGGGTGGCAATGCCACCTCAGGGCAGCCCAGTACGTCTGGGGACAGCACAGAGGGTGGCAGGAGGCTCCTCCTGCAGTGGCACAGCTGGAGGCCTGGTGGTCCCCAGCAGCAGTGGTGGGTGGCATTGCTGTCCCCAAGGCCCAGCTTCACCCCCTGCCCTCCTGGGCAGAGCTCAGCCCTGGCACCACCCACATCCAAAGGCACCGCTGATGGGCTTGGACCAGGAGCAGCAGCTGGGCACAGGGAGCCAGAGACCAGCAGCATTCCCTGCTTGGCTGCTGGAGGGCCAGCAGAGCATTCTCCAAATTTAGGCAAATTTGTACCACTGCAAGAAATGGGCAAAGGAAGGGCTGTGTCCTGCAGGAGTAAGGCCACTGAACTGCCTGGGGACCAAGGGGTGCAGAGGCAGGACACCAATAACTTCCTTCAGCTACTAATGATGTGGGGTGCTGGAGCCAAACTCCCCCGGGGGTGGCAGCCCCCAGCCCAGCCCAGGAGGTGGGGCAGAAGCAGAAAGGGCACAGGGACGGGCTGTGCACCCACCTCTCTCGGAGCCCAGGGCTGTGAGGTCGGTGCTGCTGCTCCCCTTGGCTCTTCTGCCTTCGCCCTGCCCAGCACTGGGGGGCACTGGGGGCTCAGCGCCAGCCTGGGCCCCATTTGGGGTGAGCCCCTGTCCCTGCCCAGCCTGTGAGATGGGAGAGAAGGGCACTGAGACTCCTGCTCCCCTCCCCAGGGCAGGGAGGGGGTGCCAGGGCAGCAGTGCAGTCCTTCTCTGCCTTGTGGTGGCATTTTGGGGGGTGGAGGGTGCATGGGACTGACTGAAGTTGAATCCCAGGGGTAACAGCAGCCAGCACCTGGCTTGGGAGGTGACACCTGAGGGGAGTGAGGTGCCCAGACTTGAGATGGAAAAAGAGGGGGAGCTTCCTCCCTCATTCCACCAGATCTGCCAGGCCTCACCATGGCACCTCAAGTGCCAAATGTGGCAAGTGGCAGCAGGCTGAAGTGGCAGGGGAGCAATCCAGGTGGTGACACCCATGCAGAACTGCTGGTCCTGCCCAGCCCCAACAGCCCCCAGTGCCCCATCAGAGCTGCATCACAGCAATGGGGGGACTGGGGAGGCTCCCCAGTATCCCCCCTGTGACAGGGACCAGCTGCAGGAGTGACACAAAGCAGAGATGTGCAGGAGGGTGTCCCTGCAGGTTTGTGAGGCTCCAGGCTGGTGGTGCAGGGATGGCAAAGCCTCCAGCATTTCCTCTGTTACCTTCTCAGGCTCCATCTGCTCCAGGGTGTCACAGAATGTGTCTCCCTCAGTGTCACTCGTCACCTGGCTCCCCTCAGGCACCTGGGGGGCAGGAGCCAGCCCAGCTCCTGGAAGGGAAGCACAGGGCTGAGCCCTGGGCAGGGCAGGGGTGCCCAGCTGTGTCTGGAGGGTGAAGCAAGGGATGTGCCCAGGGCGAGGCAGGAGAGGGAAACTGAGGCACTGTGGGGGCAGAAGCAGCTCTGTTAACATGGCCCAGATCATGGCCATGAATCCAAGGACCCTTCAGCTGCCCATGGTGTCCCATTGGCACAATCCCCACAGCCCTGGGGAGCAGTGGCACAGGCAGGGAAACTGCCCAGCTCCCTGGGCACTGCCAGCCCCAGCACTGGAGGCTGGCTTGGCTGGGACACTGGCACTCACTCTGTGACCATATTTGCTCCTGGGGGAAGTCTAGAGCCACAGTGGGAGGAGGAACCTTCTGCAGCACCCTGCCCACCCCAGGGCACAGCCAGGGGCCCCTCGAGGGAGGCACAGGGTGGGACCTGCAACAGGGGCTGTGAGAGAAAAGCCAGAGCTGAGGCATCCCCAGGGAGGGTCAGGGCTTGGCACTGTGAATCCCAATGCCAAGGAAGCAGCAAATGTGGCTTGGGCTGAGAGAGAACATCCTCTCATTTATCACAGACCTTCCAGGGTGATATTTTCCCAGTCCATGGGGCAACAGCCTCCCCTTGTCCCTGCAGTTCAGCAGAGTCAGGCCCCTTTGCACAGGCAGGAGTGAGGCACAGCCAGCCCCACGTGTCCAGGGTCACCCCAGTGAGAGCTGGAGCCACAAACAGCCCAGTGTGACATGAGCAGGGCCTGGAGCACCAGCAGGGCTGGGCAGAGGTGCCTGGAGCCAACAGTTCTGTGGGTGGAAGGAGCCCCAGCCCCAGTGGCTGTTCCACAGGGTCTCTGCCAGGTGCTGGCCACACCAGGGACACCAACCTGGCCCGTGCTGCCCGTCCTGCTGCTCCCCAGGCACGCTGTCTCTGGGGCTCTCCAGAGCTGGGCTGCTGGCTGGCACATCCTGGCTGGGGCCATCTGGCCTCCCCTGGCTCTCTGCACGGAGGGGAGAGGCAGAGCAGGGTCATTCTGTGGGGTCAGAGCTGTGCTGCCCTTGCAGTGCTGGCTCCCTGTGCCTGGGCTGCCCTGCCAGCACAGCTGGGGGACACACGGATGCCAGGGACCAGCCAGGGACCAGCCAGGGACCAGCAGCCTCTGGAGGTGCCAGCAGCTGGCAAGGAAGGAGAGGAGCCAGCTTTGTTTGCTGACTGCCCTGGAATTCATGTGAACTCATGTGGGTTTACCCTGTGCAGGCCACCTTGCTCACCCAGGGGTGGTTGGGGTGTCCCTGTCCCCGAGCCCCTATGGCAGCAGGGGGATCAGCACTGGTGAGTGACAGTGACAGTCCTGTCCCCTGGCAGTGCCCAGGGCCCACGGCACAGCCATGGTAACAAACAGCCCAAAGCAAGAAGAGCCTTGTGTGTGGGCAGCAGCACCCTGAGCAGCTCTGACCCCAGCCTCCCCAGCACCCCAGCACCCCATGGAGCCCACAGGGTTAATCCCAGCCAGATTTCCAGGGACTTTGCTCCCTGCTCCTGAGCAGGCAGGTGTGTGGCAATGCTGCCCTGCTGCTCCTTGCCTGCACCTCTCTGCTGTGCCCAGCCTGCCTTCAGCATCCCAGGACACCCCTGGGGGGACAAGGCTGCACCCCACACAGGGGCAGTGCCAGGGCTGCCCTGTCTGGGATCCTCCCCATTCCCAAATCCTGGTCAGGGTGTGCTGTGACCCACAGAGTGGTGGCTGCAGCAGCACCTCACACAACACCAGCACAGACCAGCCAGGCTCTGGTGAAAGTGCAAACCTGTAGGGACACAGACACTTGATTATGTGTTGTCTTTGTAAATAAACAAAACCAAAGCTGCCCAGACTCCCAGCTCTGTGCCCAAAAGCCACCAGAGGCACCTGCCACGCTCCACACTCTGAAATCCACTTTCTGCTCTGGTTAAGAGCAACCAAAGCAGCAATTGCAATGTCTGAATGCAGGTTTGGGAACCTTTAACACAAATGACTCAACACCTTCAGCAGCTCAGTGCTTTGCACCTCAGTCAGCTCCAGCCACCTTGGGCTCCTTTATCCTACAGGTGCCACCAGGTTTAGATTTATGTGACAGTGTCACCTGTAAGTGACACTCCCAAGAGGATTATGACCAGTTTAGACACAACTTTTAAACTTCAGAGAAAAACTAAGTCTGCCTTTTAAAAGTTTTCAGCATCAAAATGGAGAACAAAGCACCTGGGTACCACAGGAAGGAGCAGCTGCCCTGGGGCCAAGCCTTACAGACACCAGGATTTGGCGTCCCTGCAGGAAGCAGGGGGTGACAGGCACAGGACAGATGCTTCAGGATGAGTCTGCTGGCCAGGGCTCTCCCAAACCACACAGGTCACACACACACCCGCTGTGAACCAGCCCCGGAGGCTCCTGCGCTGCTGAGCCGATCGCTGGTGGTGCCTCTGTGACCCCCAGGCAGACACACCCAGGACAGCCCAGCCCCCTCCCGGCACCAGGCGGCAGCCAGAGGCAGGGGAAGGGCTGGGAAGGATTCCCCTTAGCACAAACCGGTCCAAATAATCCCATTTCTCAAGCCCTGTTTCTCCACATCCCCTCCAGGCGGGAGCTGGCCGGCCTGTGCAGATGTTTACAGCAGCCGAGCCGGAGCCAAGGGGAAGCACAGCCCCGCCGGGAGCTGATCCCTGCCCCCCTGCACACACGGACTGCGGCCAAGGGCACACGGGGCCAAATCTCAAACACTCGCCACAAAGTTTTGCGGAGAGAAAGCCCAGAACGTGTCACACAAAGGGACACCTGTGCCACACAGAGGGACAGCGGGCTGCCCCAAGCGCCCTGGGCAGCCCGGCAGGGTCGGTGGGATGCGGAGTGTCCATCCCGTGCCCTGGGGCGCAGCGGAGCCGGGGCGGGATGCGAGGGCAGGATGCGCCGGGCACGGCGGACACAACTCACCCCCTCTCCGCCTGAAGAAGGACTCGGGGGGCCGCGGCATGTCGTGGATCACCTCGTAGAGCGGCTCGAAGTAGCGGAACATCTCCTCGGTGCTCTCGTCCATGGGCACGGTGTCGATGACCTGCGGAGGGCCGCGGCTGGACACGGGCACGGCGCGGCGCCCGGCCCGGCCCCGCCGCCCGCCCCGTTACCTTCTGGGCCACCTTCTTCATCTCCGCCACGTACGCGGCCATCGCCTCCTCCTTGGACATCCTGCCCAGGCTGTGCCAGGCGTCCCTGCGGGGCCGGCGGGTGAGCGGGGCCGGGGAACCGGAGCCGAGCCCGAACGAGCGGAACGGGACCCCCGCTCTCACTTACCACTTGTAGCGGCCGATGGGGTCCCAGAAGCCGGGCCGCGGGCCCTGGCAGCACCCCGCCGTCGCCTGCTTGTAGTAGCTGTAGAAGCGCAGCATCTCCTCGTAGGAGGGTCGGTACGCACCTGCGGGACACGGTCAGCGGAGCCGCCGGCGCCGCGGCTGCCCGGCCCCGCTCCCGGCCCCGGCCCGTACTCACCGCTCCGCGGCAGCCCCTGGATCACCTGCACGGCGGCGCGGAACTGCGCCCCGCAGCTCGGCTCCTCCATGGCGGGACCGGCCCCGCACCGGCCCCGCACCAACCCCGGCCCCGAAACCGGCGCGGGACCCTCTCCGTGCGGGGACAGCGCGGGGCCAATCAGCGCTCAGCTTCCATCGGATCCTCCGCGCCGTGCCCAATCAGGGTGCGGCTTCCATCGGGCCCCTCCGCTCCGCGCCCAATCAGCGCACGGCTCGAGGAACGCGCCCCTCCCTCCCCTGCGCTCCCCGAGCTGAGCGCGGCGCGCGCGCCCCCTGCCGGTCTGACCGTGCCGAGCGGGCGAGAGGGGCGGGGAGCGCCGCCTGGCGGGAACGGGGGGGACTGCAGCGCTGGGAACAGCGATAGGGACAGCGACAGAGGGACAGGGACAGCGACAGGGACAGCGACAGGGACAGGGACAGGGACAGCGACAGAGGGACAGGGACAGCGACAGCGACAGCGACAGCGACGGCGACAGAGACAGAGACAGCGACAGGGACAGGGACAGGGACAGGGACAGGGACAGGGACAGGGACAGCGACAGGGACAGCGACAGGGACAGCGACAGGGACAGCGACAGAGGGACAGGGACAGCGACAGGGACAGCGACAGGGACAGGGACAGCGACAGGGACAGGGACAGGGACAGGGACAGGGACAGAGGGACAGGGACAGGGACAGGGACAGCGACAGAGGGACAGGGACAGCGACAGGGACAGGGACAGGGACAGGGACAGGGACAGCGACAGGGACAGCGACAGAGGGACAGGGACAGGGACAGCGACAGGGACAGGGACAGCGACAGGGACAGGGTCAGAGGGACAGGGACAGCGACAGGGACAGTGACAGGGACAGGGACAGGGTCAGAGGGACAGGGACAGCGACAGGGACAGTGACAGGGACAGGGACAGCGACAGAGGGACAGGGACAGGGACAGGGACAGGGACAGGGACAGCGACAGCGACAGGGACAGGGTCAGGGATAGGGACAGCGACAGAGGGACAGGGACAGCGACAGGGACAGGGACAGCGACAGGGACAGGGACAGGGTCAGAGGGATAGGGACAGGGACAGCGACAGGGACAGGGACAGGGACAGGGACAGCGACAGGGACAGGGACAGGGATAGGGACAGCGACAGGGACAGGGACAGGGTCAGAGGGATAGGGACAGGGACAGCGACAGGGACAGGGACAGGGACAGGGACAGGGATAGGGACAGCGACAGGGACAGGGACAGGGTCAGAGGGATAGGGACAGGGACAGCGACAGGGACAGGGACAGGGACAGGGACAGGGACAGCGACAGGGACAGGGACAGGGTCAGAGGGATAGGGACAGGGACAGCGACAGGGACAGGGACAGCGACAGAGGGACAGGGACAGCGACAGGGACAGGGACAGGGATAGGGACAGCGACAGGGACAGGGACAGCGACAGAGGGATAGGGACAGGGACAGGGACAGGGACAGCGACAGGGACAGGTACAGGGACAGGGACAGGGATAGGGACAGGGACAGGGACAGCGACAGGGACAGGGACAGGGACAGGAACAGGGACAGAGGGACAGGGGCAGGGAAAGCGACAGGGACAGGGCCAGCGGGACAGGGCCAGGGACAGAGGGACAGGGACAAAGGGACAGGGAAAGAGGGATAGGGACAAAGGGACAGGGACAGCTGGATAGAGACAGTGGGACAATGGGACAGGGACAGGTGAACAGGGACAGGGAGTGTGGGAGAGGCACAGCGGGACAGGGACAGGGTGAGGGGGACAGGGACAGGGACACAGATAGGGACAGAGGGACAAGGACAGGGACAATGGGACAGGGATAATGGGGCAGGGACAGTTGGACCAGGACAGGGACAGCAGGACAGGACAGAGGGACAGTGGGACAGTGCACAGGGATAGTGAGCCAGGACAATGAGAGTGCACAGGGACAGTGGGACAATGTGAGACAGACAGGGACAGTGCACAGGGCAGTGAAACAGGACATGGGGACAGAGAAACTGTACACTGGGATAGGAGCACCCAGACAGCCCATCAGGACAGTGAGACACTGTCTAACAACACCCCCAGGATGTGCTGATGCTCCAGCAGCCAGCCCTGCCCCAGAGCCTGGCTGTGGAGCACTGGGACACAGCCCAGGACAGTGCTTTGGGACAGTTCTCTGATGCACCAGGGCAGTGTAAGAGGACAGAGCTCTGTGACACTGCCCCAGGCACAGGGACTGTGTTTAGAGTGGCAGCTCACCTGGGCTGTGCAGCAGGACAAGGCAGGAAAGAAGTGCCAGAGCACAGGGATGCTCTGGGACACTGGCACAGCGTGCCCCTGGATCCCTGGAAGTGTCTAAGGTCAGGTGGAAATTGGGGTTTCGAGCAGCCTGGGACAGTGGAAGGTGTCCCTGTCCATGGCAGGGGTGGCACTGGATGGGCTTTAGGGCTCTTTCCAACCCAAACCGTTCTGGGATTGTGTGATAATCATCCAGGATTCTGGGGTCACACATGGAGATACTGGGGCCATGCACTGTGACACCAGGACAATGAACCAGGCATGGGGACAATGCAATGGAGCCACATACCAAAGGTCCCAGGGGAATGGACCAGGAGACTGGGACACTGCACTGGGAGAGTTGGATACTGCACTGGGACACTGCCCTGGGGATCTGGAATATGGCACTGGGACAGTGTCACTGGGGATCTGGAATATGGCACTGGGACACTGCCCTGGGGATCTGGAATATGGCACTGGGACAGTGTCACTGGGGATCTGGAATATGGCACTGGGACAGTGCCCTGGGAATCTGGAATAAGGCACTGGGACAGTGTCACTGGGGATCTGGAATATGGCACTGGGACACTGCACTGGGCATCTGGAATATGGCACTGGGACAGTGTCACTGGGGGTCTGGAATATGGCACTGGGACAGTACCCTGGGGATCTGGAATGTTGGCACTGGGACAGTGTCACTGGGGATCTGGAATGTGGCACTGGGACAGTGCCCTGGGAATCTGGAATATGGCACTGGGACAGTACCCTGGGGATCTGGAATATGGCACTGGGACACTGCACAGGGGATCTGGAATATGGCACTGGGACAGTGTCACTGGGGATCTGGAATATGGCACTGGGACACTGCCCTGGGAATCTGGAATATGGCACTGGGACAGTGTCACTGGGGGTCTGGAATATGGCACTGGGACACTGCACTGGGGATCTGGAATATGGCACTGGGACAGTACCCTGGGGATCTGGAATGTTGGCACTGGGACAGTGCCCTGGGAATCTGGAATATGGCACTGGGACAGTGTCACTGGGGGTCTGGAATATGGCACTGGGACAGTGTCACTGGGGATCTGGAATGTGGCACTGGGACACTGCACTGGAGATCTGGAATATGGCACTGGGATAGTGTCACTGGGAATCTGGAATATGGCACTGGGACAGTGTCATGGCACTGGGGCAGGAGCAGGGTCCCATTGCACAGGGGACAGCTGGGTCAGGCAGAGCAGTTGTTAATTATTATCCAACTTCATCCACTGTTTTTTATTCACTGTATACTTTTATCCACTGTTAATTATTATCTAACATAATTAATTATGATAGTAAGGAAGGGGCAGAATTTGGGGTCTCCGAGCCCCCCAAGGTGAAGCTCCCTCCCCCTCTGCTCCAGGGGCTTTCCTTGAAGGCAGGGAGCTGTGGGGACGTGGGGACATGTGTGACCTGGCAGAACAAGGTGCCCTGGGGAGGTGGGAAGTTCTGGGGTGCTGTGGAGACCACCTGGATACAACCCTGGTGGAAGCAGAGCAGCTTTCACCATCCCTGTGCTGGCTTCATCCCTGCCTCACACTCTGGTTTTCCAAAAATCCCACCTCCAAATCCAAAATCCAAATCCCAACCCTTCTAAATCTCATCCACACTGCCTGGGGAAACACTTCTTTTGCCAATTAAAGATAAATAAAATAAAAAATTAAAGAAAAAGAAGAAACAAAAATATTAAATAAAAGTAGCAAAGCCTTTAAAACCTGCGGCCATTTCCAAGCTCTGACTCAGGATTCCTGCTCGGAACAGCGACAGGCAGAGCCAGCCCCGGATCCCGGGCGCTGATTCACGGCACACGTGCTGTGCTATAAGCGGCCGGGAATGCGAGCTGCAGCTTTCCATGGGATCCTTTCCAACCCGCTGGCGGGCGGGAGAAAATAGCAACGCCGCGGGAGGGGAGGAACCGCACAGGGATTTGTTGGTGCTGCGGATTTTGCAGCCAGAGGTGTTTATCCTGGTCATCCCACAGCGCCGAGGCATCTGTTACTGAATTCCTGGGAATGCAGTTTCGACGGGAGGAAGACAACTTGGAGCAGAGCCTTGATATGGGAGTTGCAAGTGCATTTTTTGGGTGGCTCTGGTGTCACTCCTTCCCCAAAGTATTCAGGAAGAGCTTTGTCCTCCCAAATCCAGCCCAGGGACTGCACAGTTGTGTTCCCAGCTGTCCAGATGTTTCAGGAGTTGCCCAGGTCTTGAACTACAGCACTAAAATATTGTCCCAGGCTGCTCAGATGCTGTCCAGATGTCTCCCTGCATGCACAGACGTTTCTCTGAAATAACCAGAGATTGTTCCAGGAGTGCCCATTTGTTGCTCTGGGTGCCCAGATGTTGCTCAGGACACACAGCTATCACCCAAGATGCCCAGATGTTGCCATGGATGCCCCAGTGTTCTCTCAGTATATTCCAATATCCTTCAAGGTACCCAGATGCTGCCCTAGGTGTCCAGATGTCACCCCAGGACACTCAGGTATCACTCAAGGTGCCCAGATGTTGCCCAGATGTTGCTCCAGTCTGCCCTGCTCTCACCCAGCTGTTCCACCCAGGGCTGGCAGCACCCCTGCAGACCTGCCACTGGGGAAAGTCACCTCCTCTTCCTGTGCTGCAGCTCCTGGTGCCCCCAGCCCAGCCAGGCCTGGCATGGCCTCCCTGTTCCCCTGCACACTCTGGATTTTTGGAAGAAGCCTGCAGTCACCCATCCCTTCCTGTCCCACCCACCCTCAGCAGTGGCTGTGGGAAAACGGCAACCAGGGGCAGAGCAAGAGGGAATGGCCTCAAGGTGAGCCAGGGGAGGCTCAGGTTGGACATCAGGAGGAATTTCCCCATGGAAAGGGTGCTCAGGCCTTGGAAGAATCTGCCCAGGGAGGTTTGGAGTGCCCATCCCTGGAGGTGCCCAAGAACAGCTGGAGCTGGCACTCAGGCTCTGGGCTGGTGACAAGGTGGGGGTCGGGCACAGCCTGGACTCGATGATCCTGGGGGTCTTTCCCACCCTAAACGATTGTGAGGTCTGTGTGTACATGGCTGCACACACACACACACACACACACGGGGGGGGGTCTGGGACTGACAATTCCCAGCTCATGCTGCTGCCCCTTCCTGGCTGTCCCACCAGTGGGGACGGTCACCTGGAGGTCCCAGCACCCGCCTGGTGCCACCCAGCCCATGAGCTGGGGACAGGGCTGGCACAGCAGAACTGGTTCCCCGGGTGTGGTGACAAAAGGGGTGCCCTGGGTCCCCACTGGCCGTGTCCCCCGGGCAGAGTGGGTTCTCTGGTGTGACCAGTGTGTCCCTTGGGCTGCAGGCGGACCCGGGGGGGCCGTGGGGGCTCGGGTCTGTCCCGGGACAGGACGGGCCGTCCCTTGGCACAGAGCGGGACTCGCTGCACAGAACAAACAGCTGGGTGCACTCGGGACCCCGGCCCGTTCCCGGTGCTGAAGCAGCCCCGGTGCAGAACGAGCCCGGTGCGATCCCATCCCGTGCAGCCCCGCTCGGTCCCACCCCGGGCGGGCACAAATGGTTAAACTGCTCCGGGCTGCGGTGGCTCCTCCCGCTCCCTCCCCGCGGCCGCCCCGGTCAGGGCCCCGCCGCCCAGCCCCGCTCCGGCCCCAGCCCCGAGCTCCGCCACCGCCCAGCCCGGTTCCACCGGCCGGGGACACCGGGAGCAGCACAACTGCCCGGGGCACCCGGGGCACCGGGAGCAGCACAACTGCCCGGGGCACCGGGGACACCGGAGCACCGGGAGCAGCACAACTGCCCGGGGCACCGGGGACACCGGAGCACCGGGAGCAGCACAACTGCCCGGGGCACCAAGAGCACCGGAGTCCCGGGGGCACCGGGAGCACCGGCGGCACCGCGGTACCGGGGGTCCCGCGTCATGATCTGCGGCAGGAAGGCGCGTCCCGCCGCCGAGCAGCTCCGCGCACCGTCTGACGGTGCCGGTGGCTCCCGCCGGCCCGGCAGAGCCCTGAAGAAAATGGGTGAGTTCGGGGGGAACCGGGCAGAAACTCCATCAGGGCTGTCAGAGGGGTCCGGGAGGGATCTCCGTGGCTGGGAGAGTCCCCGAAATGGGTGGGGAACCGAATAGGTGCCCATGGCAGAGTGGAGACCCCATGGCAGAAATGGATCCCCAGGGACAGAAGAGTCCCCGTGGTAGGGAGGGTCCCCGAGGTCTATGGGTTCCCCCACACAGGGAAGGGTCCCCCGGGATGGGAGGGGTCCCCAAGGCCACCCCAAAATAGCTGTGCATTGTCCCGGAGGTGTTGGGACAGCGGGGTTAGGGTTTGGCCACACCACAGGTGACAGGAGCCCCCTTGCTCAGGGTGTTTATTGTCCCCAGGGCTCAGGTCCCACTTCCTGGGACGCTCCCCAGCACCCTGACTCAGTTTCCCCACCCAGGGGTGCTGCCCATGGGCACACACTAGTCCAGGCAGGGGCAGGGGGTGCCTGGCAAGGTCAAGTTGTGTCCCAGGGAGTGGCCGGGCTGGTCTGGAGTGGGAGCAGTGGGAAGGGCCAGGTCTGTGCCATGTGCCTGGAGCTGCTGCAGCTCCGTGTGTCCATGTCCGTGTGTCTGTGTGTCCTTGCATCCATCTGTCCCTGTACCTCTATATCCACACACCCATGTGTCCACCTGTCCCTGCATCCCGGCTCTGTCTGTCCGTGCATCCCCTTGGCTATGTCTTGGAGCACCCAGCCCTGTGTGTCTGTCTGTCTGTGCATCCTCCTGCCCACGTGTCTGTGTGTCCTGGCAGCAGTGCATCCCTGCACCTGTGCCCATGCACAGGTCTCCATGCATCTGTGCATCAGTGCATCCCTGCGTCCACGTGCACCTGTGACTCCACATGACTGGGAATCCATCCATGCATCCCTGTGTGCCTGTATCCATGCATCCTGCACCTGTGCATGCATCCACCTGAACATCTGTGTGTTTGTCTGCCTTTGCACCAGTGGATCTGTGTATCCACACATCCCTGCATCTCTGTATCCATGCCTGCAGGTGTCCCTGTGCATCCATGTGCACAATGCATCCACACACCTGTGCCCATGGATCTGACATTCCATGTGCCCATGGACCTGTACCCATGTGTCCATAGATCCCTGCATCCCTATGCTCATGCAGCCATGAGTCCATACCTGTTCTCCATCCTGCACTTTGGGCAGGATGTGACCATGCAGGAGGTGCTGGTGGCTGTATCTCCAAGGCCATGGCTGGCTCAGGGTGTCCCTGGGAGCCCCAAAACAACCCTTACCCAGCCCAGGAATGGAATCTCCATCCAGAGCAGGACATGGCCTCTGGGGACATTAGGAATGGCTGCCAAAACAAAAAAGGGAGGAAATAACCATTCTGTGAATAGATGGAAAAGTCCTGGCTGAGGCGTGGGCCCACAATTCCCCCGAGTCCAGCCCGTCATTGTTCCCAGCCTGAGCTCTGCTGCTGGCACTGTCCTGGCACTCTGCATGCAGGATCCAGGCAGCTTTGCTGGGATTTAGCAGCTGGGCTGTGTCACTGCTGTGTCCTGTCCCCTCTGAACAGCCACAATGTGCTCCAAAGAGGCCCAAGGGCAGTGGCTCGCCCTGTCTGTCCTCTCCTGCTTGTCCTGTCCCCTTGCAACCCATTCCCATCTGTCCCATCATATCCCATCCTGCCCTGTCCTATGGTGTCCCATCCCATCCC
Source organism: Erithacus rubecula (assembly GCF_903797595.1). NCBI lineage: Eukaryota > Metazoa > Chordata > Aves > Passeriformes > Muscicapidae > Erithacus > Erithacus rubecula. The sequence continues at coordinate 3,920,072 of NC_136679.1, read as the reverse complement.
CATCCCATCCCATCCCATCCCATCCCATCCCATCCCATCCCATCCCATCCCATCCCATCCCATCCCAACCTCTTTGTTCCACCCTATCCCATCTACTCTGTCCCATTCCATCTGCCCCATCTTGTCCCTGCCTGCCCTGTCCCATCCTGTCCTGTCATGTTTGTCCTGCTCACTCTTGTTCCATCCAATCCATTCTGCCCCAACCCTTTGTGTCCATTCCTGTTTGTCCCATCTTGTCCCGTCTTGTCTCATCTGCATTGTCACATTGTGTCATTCATGTCCCACCCCATCAGCCTCTCCTGTCCACTCTGTCCTGTCCCATCTCTCCACCCTGTCCCTTGCCATGCTGCTGTTCTGTCCCATTGTGTTTGGCCCATCCCATCCCATCCCATCCCATCCCATCCCATCCCATCCCATCCCATCCCATCCCATCCCATCCCATCCCATCCCATCCCATCCCATCCCAATGGTCTGTCCTGTCCCATTTGTCCCATGCCATCCCATTGGATGCAGATGTGCACACAGATGTGCACCAACCCCCCGCTCCCAGCCCATCCCCCAGCTCACCCTTAGAGCCCCGGCGCCCCCAGACCCGCGGTAGCCCAGGGCTGTCCCCGCAGGGCTGACGGAGGATGAGGATGTGCAGAGGATGCTGCAGGGGTCGCTGCTGTGGAAGGTGAAGGCCAAGGGGGGCGGCGGGGAGCGGCTGTTCCGCCTGCAGGAGGACGGTGTCACCGTCTGCTTCGAGGGACGCTTCGGGCGCGCCCGCTCCCCCCGGAGCTGTGAGTGCCGGGCTGTCCCTGGGGGCTCGGGGACAGAGACACATCCTGTACTGCCACGAGGGGCAGGGGGGGCCAGAACCCGGCAGAGCCCCAACTCCACCCCTAGACCCCCACCAGGGACCCATACCCATACTCAGACCCCCACCTGGGACCCAGACCCCAATCCAGGACCTAGACCTCACCCAGGACCCAGATCCATTCCCAGCATGCAGAGCTCCACCTGGAGCCCCACCTTGGACCACCCAGTTCCCAGATCCCCCACCCAAGACTTGGATCCCCACTCAGAACCCAGACCCCACCTGAGTTCCAGACACCAACACAGGATCCAGACCCCAATCCAGGACTCAAATCCCACAGTGAGAATCAGACCCATTCCTGAGATATGGAACTCCACAATCCAGACTCACCCAGACCTCCATCTGTGACCCAGATCCCTTCCTGGATCCCCACCTGTGACCTGGACCCTTGATCCCCACCCAGGACCCAGACGACCCCATCACCCAGACCCCAATCCATGACCCAGACTCCCATCCAGCACCCAGACCCCAAGCCTGGGATCCAGACCCTCACCCGAGATACGAATCCAATCCCGAATACGGACCCCCAGCCTGGACTCCAACCCTCTTCACGCAGTGGCTCCCAGAGCCTCCAACACTTCCCAGTGCCTCCCAGTACACCCCACGAGTGCTGGAAGAGCCCCCACCCTGCCCCACCCCCGTGGGTCACACAAGGTCCTGTCTCCATCCCAGGCAGACTCTGTCCCCCTCCCTGGCGTCACCCGTCTCTTCCCACCCTCTCATCTGGGATGGGTGCCTGGAGCTGGCACCGCTCTCAGGCGGCTCCATCCCCTGCCTGTCCCCGTCGCCACCGCCGCAGGGACAGGGACAGCGGCACGGCTGTGTCTCGCCGGGGATTAGCGGGCTGAGCCGGAGCCCAGCCGTGTCCCGGGGTGTCCCGCAGCAGCCGGGGCGCCCTGCAGGGTGCTGGCGGGTGGGTGACCCGCCGAGGGACGCGCCCATCGCCCCCCCCTCCCCTTTTGTCGCCGCAGTCTCGGTGGCGCACATCGAGGCCGTGCGCCAGGGTCGCCAGTCGGAGGGGCTGCGCAAGCACGGAGCCGCCTTCCCCGAGCGCCACTGCTTCACCCTCGCCTTCAAGGGCCGCCGCAAGAACCTCGACCTGGCCGCCCGCGGCGAGGAGGACGCTCGCCACTGGGTGCAGGGGCTCGCCAAGCTGATGGGGAGGCTGCAGGCCATGAGCCAGATGGAAAAGCTCGACCAGTATCCTCTGGGGGGGTTCTGGGGGTTTGGGGACAGGGTGGGGATGGCTGCAGGTGGCGCCGGGTGGTTTCCTTACCTCGGTGCGGCTGGATCCATGGGGTCCTGCAGCGAGCAGACAGGAACAGGGACAACAAGATGTCCTTCCGGGAGGTGAAGAGCATGCTGAGGATGCTCAACATCGACATGGATGATGTCTACGCCTCCAAGCTCTTCAAGGTACCCGCCCTGCCTTGCTGGCTCCTTCTCTGCCTTCCTCCAAACTCCTCACACCAAAGCCACCCACTGCCACCAGCTGTTGGGTGCCACCAGGAGCACATGGGGGAGAGGGGTGAGGTGGGGTGAGCCATCCCAGCCACTGTTCTGTGTGTCCCCGAGGTGAGACATTTCTCCCCTGTGAAGAGCTGTCCCTCTGGGTATCTCCCAAGGTCCCTTTCCACCTAGGGAAACTGAGGCACAGAGCTCTGCTCCATCCCAGAGGGGAGGGCCAGAGGGCTCTGGATGGGAGAACAGAGGGGACAGATCTGAGCCCCCCAAATTCATCCCACGCACACTGCTAGCTCCAGGGGCCAGCAGAGCACGGCAGGGGGTGGCCGCAGCCGTGCACACAGGGAGGGGACAGTCCCTGAGGCTGGGCTGGTCCCATCAGGAGTGTGACCACTCGGGCAACGAGCGGCTGGAGGGGCGGGAGCTGGAGGAGTTCTGCCGGCGGCTGCTGCGGCGGCCGGAGCTGGAGGAGCTGTTCGGGCGCTACTCGGGCGAGGACCGGGTGCTGTCGGCCGAGGAGCTGCAGGATTTCCTGCGGGATCAGGGCGAGGACTGCAGCCTGCGCCACGCCCGCGCCATCATCCGCACCTATGAGCTCAACGAGACCGGTAGGGCTGAGGGGTGGCTGACGGGGTGGGCGCTGCACGGGCAGGGACGGGGCTCTGACTGGTGCCATCACCCCCCAAACGGGTATGGGGTCCTCCAAGGTTTCTGTTGTTGTCCTGGTGTCCATTCCCAGTGTCATCCATCCACTCATGGCCTGGCTGGTATCTGGAGGATGTGACGCTGTGGGGACAGGGGATGTGAAGGTGGGGATGGACAGGTGGACTTCCACATCTCATGGGTGATGTGATGTCAGCTCTGGTGAATGTGACACTGCTGAGGGACTTCTGTCTTCCTCAGGTCCCACCATGGCAGGTGCAGGGTGAGCACTGGGAGGACAGGGATGACATTGTGGTGTTTATGAAGGAGCTCCCTGTCACAATGGTACCCTTAGGGTAGATGTGGCACTAGGAGGATGAAGGACATCAGATGAGAGATGGAACACAAAGGGGACCTCCTCTGAGTGCCACAGTGCCAAGTCTGGGGTGGCATGGCACTTGGAGCACAGAGGGCATCAGGGTGGAGGCAGAGAACTTCTATGCCTTGTGGGTGTCACCATGCCACATCCAGAGTGAATGTGGCACCAGCGGGATGAGTGACATCAGGATGGAGGTGGGAACTCGGGGGAAGTTACAGGTCCCCTGGGTGCCACTGTGCCAGCAGCATGCCAGCCCTCTGTGACACCTGCCACCATGTCCCACAGCCAAGCAGCAGGACCTGATGATGCTGGATGGCTTCATGATGTACCTGCTGTCAGCTGCCGGTGACATCTTCAACCAGGAGCACACCAAGGTGCACCAGGACATGAACCAGCCCCTGAGCCACTACTTCATCTCCTCCTCCCACAACACGTACCTGACCCGCAACCAGATCGGCGGCAGCAGCAGCACCGAAGCCTATGTCAGGTGTGTGTCCCCGCCCCCGGAGCTGCCGTGGCTCGGGGGGGACAGGGACACATCAGGGACACACCCGGGACACGTGTGGTGCCCGTGTGGTTGGTGGCAGGGCGCTGAGGGCAGGGTGCCGCTGTGTGGAGCTGGACTGCTGGGAGGGCTCGGACGGGGAACCTGTCGTGTACCACGGCCACACGCTCACCTCCAAAATCCTCTTCCGTGACGTCATCGAGAGCATCCGCGACTCCGCCTTCGAGGTGAGGGGGGCCGGCAGCCCTGGGGGGTGCTGAGTGCTGGGTGTGGGGTGCTGTGTGCCGTGTGCCCAGCGCTGGGTGCCCGTGCCAGGTGCCAGGTGCTGAGCTCTGCCCATCCCCATGCCCAGAAATCCCCCTACCCCGTCATCCTGTCCCTGGAGAACCACTGTGGGCTGGAGCAGCAGGCCACCATGGCCCGGCACATGAAGGCCATCCTGGGGGACAGGCTGCTGACACAGCCCCTGCAGGGGCAGGACCCTCATCATCTCCCCTCACCAGAGGTAAGGCCACCTGTGTGCCCCTGAAGTGTCCCTGTGTCCCCTACGAGCCCTGAGCTTGGACCTGCCTCCTGTAGCAGCTGAAAGAAAAGATCCTGGTGAAGGGCAAGAAGCTGCCAGAGCTGTGGCAGGAGCCCCGGGGTGTCACCTCCCTCCTGGACCCCGAGGAGGAGGAAGAGGAAGAGGAGGAAGATGAAGAGGAGGAGAAGGTGCAGGAGAGAAGCCCCCGGAGGGTAAGAGGCTTGCCCAGGGATGTGGTTCTGGGGGACCCCAGCATCCTGGTGGCGCTGATGGGTCAGAGCATCCTGGTGGTGCCAGGGGACCATGGCATGCTGGCACTGTCCCTGCTCTCTCCCCTTGCAGTCGCTGCAGTCTCTCCAGGAGATCAAACCTCTGCAGGTGGGTCATGGGCTGGAGCTGGGAGGGCTGACAGGGAGGGTGCTGTGGGGGCAGTGAGTGGCTGTCACTGCCTGGAAGAGGGGACTGAGCTTGGGGACCCCTCAGCTGTGCCTCCCTCTTCCTCTTGGGCTGGGTGGCCTGTTTCTGGGGTTTGGTGCTTTAATTTCTCTGTCACCCCAAGTTCTCCATCACATCCAGGGTGACCTGTTGGGATCTGTGTCACTCTGGGATCTCTGTCACCTCAAGTGTTCCATCATCTTGGGCTGTCCATTCCCTTGGGCTCTCCATGACTTCAGGTTCTCAGCCTGTTTGGGTTCCCCATCAGCCCCTGCTCCATTGCCTCAGGTTCTGCACCACCTTGGGGTCTCCACTGCACCAGGGTCCCCAGTGCTCTGAGGATCTCCATGGCTTGGGGCTCTCAGCACTCAGCACTAGCAGGGGAGGGGGGCTGTAGACCCTTGGGCTGGCAGTGGCCATTGGGGCCAGGCTGTCCCTGACAGCAGGGTGGCTCCACAGGCCAAGGACGCGGCTCAGGTGTCCCCAGAGCTGTCAGCCCTGGTGCTGTACTGCCAGGCTGTGCCCTTCCCTGGGCTGGCCCACGCCCTGCGCCACCCCCAGCCCTGCCACATGTCTTCCTTCAGCGAGAGGAAGGCACGGAAACTCATCAGGGAGGCAGGTGAGGGCCAGCAGATGGGACAGGGATGGGGACAGGGTGGGTCTCACTGGGATGCAGGATGGGCTGGGAACGTTGGGCTCTGTCTCTAGGGTGGCTCCATGGGTGGTGGTCAGGGTCACACTGGCCTCACCCAGGCTGCCCTGGATGGGTGAGACTGGGGTCTGCTGGCAGGGCCTGGGCCAGAGGCCAGGGCTGGGGTCACACAACCAGGATCAAGGTCTGGGATCAGGGTTTAGGATGTGGCATCTGGGTTCAGGACCTGAGGCTGGCAATAAGGTCTGGGACAGAGTCCAGGGACTGAGGTGTGGGGTCAAGGGCAGGGGCTGGGAGTCACTGTCAGAATCTGAGGTCAGGGCTTGAGATTAAGATCTGGTCTGGGGTCCAGGATCAGTGTCTGGGGCCAGGGTCAATGTTTGGGGTCAAGGATTAGGATCTGGGTCAGGGTATACACTTGGGGGTTTTGGTTTGGGATCTGAGGTTCAGGGATCAGGGTCAAGAGCTGGGGTCAGGATTTGGGTTCCATGGTCGAGGTCCAGGGTCGGGGGTTTAAAGTCAAAGAGTCAAAGTGTGGGGTCAAGATCAGGATCCAGGGTCAGAGGTTTGGAGTCAGGGGTCCAAGGTCAAGGTCCAGAGTTGGGGTCTGAACCCCAGGCTCTGCTGTCAGGGCCTGGCTCACATTTCAGGCCCAGCTGGGTGGGCTCTGCCCGTGTCCCTGGGTCCCTCACCCGCTGTGGGGACCCTGGAGGCTGCAGTGTCCCCCCTGAGCCGTGTCCCCCCCAGGCCCGGCGCTGGTCCGGTACAACACGCACCAGCTCAGCCGCGTGTACCCGCTGGGGCTCAAGATGAACTCGGCCAACTACAACCCCCAGGAGATGTGGAACGCTGGCTGCCAGCTGGGTGAGACCCCCAGGCCCCCCTGACCCGGCAGCCGCCCCTGGGGCTGTCCCCACCCTGACCCGTCCTGTGTCCCCGCAGTGGCGCTCAACTTCCAGACGCCGGGGCTGGCCATGGATCTGAACGGGGGGCGCTTCCTGCCCAACGGCCGCTGCGGGTACGTGCTGAAGCCGCCGTGCCTGCGCTGCCCCCCCGGGGACGCCCCCCGGCGCCTGGCGCTGCACCTCAGGGTGAGCACACCCGCCAGCCCGGGCCCTGCTGCTCACACCCCACACGCTGCCTGGCCAGGTGCCACCTGCCTCTTTTCCCGGGTGACACCAATCCTGCTCCCAGCCAGGTGCCACCTTTATCCCCTCAGGGTGATGCCAACCCCGTGTCCAGCCTGGTGTCACTCACACTCCTTCTCCTGGGTGCCACCAACCTCTCTTTTGCTGGGGACACTGACCCGTCCGTTGTATTTGTTTGGGTACCACCATGTCTATTCTTGGGTGCCCACAAATCTCGCCATGCCCCTTCTCTGAGATGGCATCACCCACCTCCCTTCTCCCCACCTCATCCCCAGTCCCAGCCAAGTGCCACACACATCCCTTCTCCTGGGGACCCAGCCATATGCCATATATTACTTCTCCTGGGTGGTACCAACCACCTCCCCGCTCTTCACCCCATCCCCACTCCTGGCTGGGTGCCATCTGCTTCCTTCTGGGGACACCAATCCTGTCCCCAAACCCAGCTGGTGTCAGCCACTGGGTGGCATCAGCCACCTCCCTCCTTTTCACTGTGTCCCCAGTCCCAGCCAAGTGCCACCCATGTCCCTTCTCCTGGGGCAGCAGTCCTTTCCCCACCTCCACGTTCCCCTGGTGGTCCCTGTGCCCTGGTCCCAGCTCCCTGTGCCACAGGTGATCACAGCACAGCAGCTGCCCAAGCTGAACAGGGACAAGGGCAGCTCCATCGTGGATCCCTTCGTGCGCGTGGAGATCCACGGGGTCCCGGCCGACTGTGCCAAGCAACAAACCCACCACAAGCTCAACAACGGTGAGTGCTGGCACCTGGGCACCCCCAGGGACATCCCTGCAGCCTTGGGGATGCTCCAGGGCACCCCAACCCCCAGGGACAATTACCTAGTACCTCACAGCCCTATTACCCCCTGAATCCCCAAAATGCCCAAGGACAGCCTGTTCTCCAGGGCCCCTTGGAGCACCCTGATCCCTGCAGACACCCCAGGAACCTGATCTCCAGGACACCCTGACCCCAGGGTCCCTCAGGACACCCCAGGGCACCTTGATGTCAGGGGCACCCTGATCCCTGTGAGGGACAGTGCCTTGGGTACTCACACCCCAGCACTCACTGCCAGTTGAACCAGTGCCCAGGACATCCCAGTCCCCTCTGTGCACCACGATGTTCCCTCCCCAGCACAGCCAGAACCCCACTAGTGGCAAGGTCCATCATGTCCCAGTTCTTCCCAGTGCTGCTTCCTTATGGCCTCCAGAACACTCAGCTCAAGCCCAGTGTGATGCCCATTCTCCCCAGTATCCACAGCCCCAGTATGACCCCCTATTTCCCCAGTATACCCCACCACTGCCCCAGTGTTATCCCCATTCCCCCAGTATGGTCCAGCCCAGCTCCAATATAAACTCAATTTCTCCAGTATATCCTATCAGAGTCCCAATATGATTCCATTTCCCCAGTATACTCCACCAGTCACTGTACACCCCTATTCTCCCAGTATAGCCCAGTCCAGTACCAGTATGGCCCCCTTTCCCCCAGTATATCCCACCACAGCCCCGGTATGACCCCCAGTCCCCAGTATACTCCACCACAGCCCCAGTATGACCCCTATTCCCCAGTATGACCCCTTTTCCCCAGTATGACCCCTATTCCCCAGTATGACCCCTTTTCCCCAGTATGACCCCTATTCCCCAGTATGACCCCTTTTCCCCAGCACACCCCATTGTGGCCCCAGCATCACCCCCACTCCCCCAGCCTGCCCCAGTCCCCGTTCCCCAGGGCAGGACGGCAGCTCAGCCGGGGCAGGGCGGTGCAGGGGGGTCCCCGCTGGTCCCCGCTGGTCCCTGGGTGGCCCCGGTGGCCACACCCACCCCTGCCGCTGCCGCAGGTTTCAACCCGCGCTGGGAGGAGACGCTGCGGTTCCAGGTGCGGGTGCCCGAGCTGGCGCTGGTGCGATTCGTGGTGGAGGATTACGACAGCACCTCCTGCAACGACTTCGTGGGGCAGTTCACGCTGCCCCTGCCCAGCGTGCGCCAAGGTGGGTGCGGGTGTCACCCCGCTGCCCCGCGGGCATGGGGACACCCATGGGGACACCCCCGGCACCCGCTGAGCCCCGTCTGTCCCCAGGCTACCGCCACATCCACCTGCTCTCCAAGGACGGGGCCGCCCTGGCCCCCGCCACGCTCTTCGTGCACGTTCGGTGCAAGAGCCTGTGAGGCTCCTCGGGAGGGACAGGCGTCCTTGTGTCCCCGACGTGTCCTTGTGTCCCCGAGGCGCCCGTGGGAGGGACAGCGTGTCTCTGTGTGGGGGACAACAGGCGCCTCCGTGGGCGGACACCCTGTGTGGGGACAGTCTGAGGACACTGTTCTCCTCTTTGTGGTGACAGCAGGGCTGGGAGGACCCAATGGGGTCCCTGTTCCTCGGTGCCACCCAACCTGCTCCTCCCCTCCTTGAGGGGACAGAGATGCTGTGACAACCCCCCCAGCAACAGCCCAGCACAGCCCCACGGGGGTGACATGGGTGACAGCAGCCACCAAATCTCACCAGTCCTGGCCACACTTGATCCCAGCCCCTCTCTTGGTGGTGCCATCACCCTGGAGTCCCTGAGGGGACCCTGCCACCACACACTCCACTGTGCCCAGGTGGGGACACATTCCCAGCCTCTGCTCTGGCACAAGCCACAGTCACAGATTGACACCCCTGGATCAAGCCAGTCGAATAAAGGTTTTATTTTAACAGAGCCTGTCCCAGTGTCCCTGTCACCCCCCGGGCCCACTGTGGGTGGATCAGGGCTGAGCCCATCCCCAAACCAGCGGTGCCCTGGGGAGCTGCCAAGCACCCACGGGTACTGCACCCATGGACACTGGGGGAATTCACTGAAGCAGCCTCAAACCTGCCAGGGGGCCAGGGGGAGGGTCCCATGGGGTGTCCCCCACCCACACCCAGCCTCCCCTAGCCCAGGACAGCAGGGACACAGGAGGGGACACAGAGGTACTTGCATAGGTGACACAGAACCCCGAGCAGGGGTGATGGCACTGCCAGGGGGATGTGATGGGCTCCTGGCTCCCACCGAGGCCCCACAGGTCCGGGCTGGGATGGGCACAGGCTCTCAGTGGTGGTGCCACGGGGTGTGACAGGGACACGCAGGGACAGGGAGGCATGAGAGTGCATAGACGGGGTCTTGGCCTTGGTGTGCAGCTTTGGAAACCTTTGGCTGGGCAGGCAGGAGCATCTCGGAGCTCTGGGTGGACAAGGTTCATGACATGGCAGGAGGCTGTCCGGGCACTCCTTTCCCAGATCTCGATGGGATGAAGGCTTTCCATGGAAACATTTCCTTTCTCTCGGCAGATCCCACAGCACAAGGTGGCAGCAGGAGCTGTGCTGGAGGCACCGGGGGCAGGGGAGGCTGCAGCCCCGGGTGATGCCAATGGCAGGTGTCCATATTCCCACGCTTCCAGAGGAAAGCAGCTGAGCAGAGGCTGCAGGTGTGGCAGTGGAGCATCCCCCGGGGCCCACAGGCTGAGGGGAAGCAGCCCCAGCAGTCTGGGCAGGGCAGGCTGTGCTGGGCACGCTCTGGAGCTCAATCCCCCCGGATCTTCGGGTGCTGCCCCTCTGTTCAGCATCAAGCAGGAAGGGTGGAGTCTCCGTGGCCGGGCAGGAGGTGGGACAAGGCAGCGCTTGCACAAATAGCCCTTTGAAAGGAATCTCCGTGCTCCCGAGCCCGCGGGGAGGGACCTGCTCAACGGAGTCAGGAGCAAACCGGGGACAAAGAGCCGAGCAGGGCAGAGCCTGATGCACCTCGGGGCAGGCAGGAGGGCTTGGCCAGCAGCCACCACGTTGCCACAGCATCAACCTCAGCTGTCCCCACGGAGGAAAGTCCCAGTCCAGCAGCTCAGTGGTGACCTTCAGCAGCCAAATGCAACTCATGGCAGTTGGGAACAGGAAAGATTTAAAATATATATAATATATACTTTTATTATTCACCCGTTAAATCCATTATATGCCAATCATGATCTAGTTTCAGCAGTTACATTCCCTTGATCATGTCTCTATGAGATGCAGTTAAATCAAACAAGGAGACAGCTGATGGCAGCGGGGGCGGCTCCAGGCCCCCTCTCCTGGCGTGGGTCTGGCTTTGGCAGAAAGGATGAGGGCAGCACCTCCACAGGCCTGGCTCCTCCACGCTCTCCTGGCAAGGGCTCCCTTACTGCAGCACCAATCCAACCTGGCAGCAATGCAAACAGGGGTCAGGATGTGTCCTCTGCTCCGTTCCCAGCTCTGGTGGGCACAGCTGGGAGGGCTCAGTGCTGCCTCTGTGGTTTCCCCAGTGGCTCTGGGATCTTTGAGAGCAGCAAAGCCCTGGCTTTGGGGCTGAATGGGCACACAGGCCCTGCCCAGCTCTGATCTGGGAGGTGACCAATGTTTGGGGTGTGACAAGCTCCCTCAGGTTGTGAGACAGCCTTGATTCATGAGCCAAGGATGTTTCTCAGCTCATGAGTAGAGGGTGGAACACCTCTCCTACCAGTTGGGGCTGTTCAGCCTGGAGAAGGCTGCAGGGAGGCCTTAGAGCTCCTTCCAGTGCCAAAAGGGGCTCCAAGAGGGACTTTGGACAAGGACCTGGAGTGACAGGACAAGGGGAAATGGCTTCCCACTGCCTGCAAGTGTCTTAGGCCAGGTCACTCCAGGATAGTAGAAGGTGTCCCTGCCTGTGACAGGGGTGGAACAAGGTACTCTTCTAAGGTCCCTTCCAACCCAAACCATTCCATGATTCTGTCACTTGGGAGAAGCTGCTTCCCAAGAGCCTGGTCCCTGGCCATGTCCCTCTGCAGGCAGCTGGCACTGCAGGGGACTCTCCAGGACATGCTGGTGGCCAGTCATGGCTCTGACCCAGGGGACCCTGAGGCAGCCCCACTAGAGGAAACATTCCCAGCATCAGGCTCTCCCACCCCCCAGCTCTCCCAGCAAAAGAAGGGATTGCTGACACCTCCTGGGGCTTCCTAGGAGGCTCAGTAGGCAAGGGAGACTGACTTAGGGCACAGGGCTTGTGCCCAGAGACAGACCTGGCTTCAGGGAACCAAAGCCCTGTGAGTGCCATGAAGGCATTAATTAGCTGTTAAGAGATTAATTAGCTGTGATGTAGCTGGGCAGGTTCTAGTTCTCAAGCCCCATGTGTGGCTGACTGCAAACCCATGTCCCCAGGGCTTTGGGATGAGACCCCTCCCCACAGCACTGACCTTCTCTGGTGCCATGCTGGGACACTTCCAATTGTACAGGTAATACTGCAGGTTCCCATCCCCGATCCCAAACTTCAGCTTCTCCAGGAAGGTTTTGTTTTCCATGAGATCCAGTGCATTGAAGACATCAAATCCTTTCTGCACAGGGAGACATGAAGCCATCAGTTCCTGTTTTTGTGCTGGGAAGTTCCACTCACTTGTGAGCAGTCTGGCCCCCTTTCCTGCCTGCTTTGAATCCCAGAAAAAGGGGCTCCAAGAGAGACTTTGGACAAGGACCTGGAGTGACAGGACAAAGGGAAATGGCTTCCCACTGCCTGCAAGTGTCTAAGGCCAGGTCACACTCCAGGATAGTGGAAGGTGTCCCTGTCTGTGACAGGGGTGGAACAAGGTACTCTTCTAAGGTCCCTTCCAACCCAAACCATTCCATGATTCTGTCACTTGGGAGAAGCTGCTTCCCAAGAGCCTGGTCCCTGGCCATGTCCCTCTGCAGGCAGCTGACACTGCAGGGGACTCTCCAGGACATGCTGGTGGCCAGTCATGGCTCTGACCCAGGGGACCCTGAGGCAGCCCCACTAGAGGAAACATTCCCAGCATCAGGCTCTCCCACCCCCCAGCTCTCCCAGCCTTGGTGTCCTCACCCTCAGGACTGTTTGCTGCAGGACATGAGCAACACCTGAGCTCAGCTCACAAGCTGCAAGGTTCGAGGAACCCCTGCATCCCTCTCCTGGGTGGCAGATCCTTTTGCATTTGGATTTCTCTAGTCCTGGGAACAAGCCCTTCCCACAAACCCAAGAGTGGCCAGCCTGCTCTGCTGCCCAGTGAGTTTCCTGGAGAGCTGCTGTGAGCTGCCCAGGGCCAGGACAGTGCCAGCCCAGCGTGGCTGCCTCACCGACTTGGCGAGGATGAGCGCGTCACTCATGAGGTCCATCAGAGGCGTCTTGGTGTGAACGTTGTAGAAGGAATAAGCAGCTTTCAGGCTCTTGTGAGTCGGGTGGTTCATGATGGTGGAGGGCAGTGTGTAGAAGCTCAGGAAGTCTGTCACCTCTCCTGGGGCACTCTGCAAGGCAGAAGTGACATCACAACGTGTCAGGCTGGGATAAAGCCTGACCAGAGCCTCAGAGGGGCTCTGCCAGTTGGAGACTCCAGGGCACCATCCTCCAACAAATTCCCATCCCAGAGGGGCATGGAGCTCCTCCCTGATTGTGGAGACCCTAAGAGTCAAACATTTATCCTTAAGAAAAGCCTTCTTAATTAATAAAGAAAGGGAGAGTCATGGAGACCCTAGAAGGCATTCCCTAGCTAGGGAAACACAAGAGGCTTCTCCCACAGCAAGCCCTGTTCTGTCATGCCAATGTACCCCTGTTCTGCTCCCTGGGCTGGCCCCTTGTCTCCTCCCTGTCCCTCAGTCTTTTGGTCACTCTCACCCTGTTTCCCCATTGGTTTCCATGTCCTAACCCCACCCTTGTCCCACCCCCATGTCCCCTGGTAACTGGTCTCTGATGTTCCCCCATCCCAAAGACCAAGGTACTTGAACCAGACCCTCAGCACAAAGTGCCCCCTTTTTGCCTTTCCCTCTGAGCCTGGACTGTCCATGCACATGGCTGAAATAAACATCTCTGTAAAACCCTTGCAAAAGCCCTTCCTGCTTCTTTACCTGTAAACACCTTAACAGCTACCCAGCCCACAACACCTGATCACTCCCACAGCTGCAGCAGAGGCAGAAGCCCAGGAAAACACCCCTCCCATCCTGCTCCTCTCCTCACCTCTACCACGAAGGTGTCAATGATGTTCTCCTGAGGTACAAACCAGTGCTCCACCTCCTCTCTGCTCATCACAGGGGTCAGGTGGAACTGCTTCAGGTACTCAGTCAAGAGCTTGTGCACAGCAGGGATGTCCTTGTGCTCCATGGGCCGCAAGCCAGGAGTCTTGGGAGTCTGCAGAAAGTGGGACAAGTTGTTTTGTTGCTTGCACAGTGGTTTTCATCACCCAAGGGCTCTCCAACCAGCAGCACAGGGACACTCTCTGCTTAGATCAGCCCATTTTCAGCCCCCAGCCCTGCGTGCCCAGCAAAGATGGATGTGATGGGCTGTGACACTGCTGGCAAAGATCACAGAGAGCACAGCATGTCCCAAATCCCCACGTGCCAGGTCAGGTCCCACTGGAAGTGATCCCCTACCCACTCACAACATAAACTCTGCTTCCCTCCAGGTTCCTGTTGCCACTCACAGCATGCACAGGGAGGCATGTCCCAGGCTCTACAAAATGTTATTCCCAGTTGGCCTCAATTACTAATCTAGGGTTGGGATGGCCCAGCAAGCCCAGATCTGCTCTGGGGCTGAGTTTCTGTGAAAAAACCAGTAGCTCCAGCCCAGCAACTGCTGTCTGTGTGGCTGTGGGAGGCAGGAGCTGGGAGCTGCCCAGCATGAAAGCAAAACTTTCCACCCCAAAGGGGCAGCTCTGGCTGACAGAAAGGAGCCAACAAGGTCGGGGAAGGTGCTGGCAATTATAATGCAGTTTGTTTCTTTCTCTTCCATCTCCAGCTGAGGAACTTCCCCAGCAGGACAACTGCAGTGCCAGAACTGATCAGTGTGACTGAAGAATGAGGGACTAACCCAATCCAAGGTCACACTGAGGCTGTGTTTGGACAGATGAAGGCTGTCACATCTGCCTGCTCGTTTTACCAGGACGACAGGGCTATGACTCACCAGCAAACAAAAGCTCACAGGGTCCTCTAACTGCAAGAATTTGCCCTTAAAATGCAGGTACTCAGGCAAAAATACATAAAGATTAAATAAAGTACAACTGCTTGACAGAGTCATTTACTACATGGAACAAACCCTGGGTCTCCAGGCAGAGGGCTTGACCTCAACCAAGACATCTGTGCCTCTCCCCCTGCCCAGGAGGAGCAGCTGCTGAGCTCTGCCCCAGCTCACACCCACCTCGGGCAGGCGGTAAAGCTTGGTGGTGCGTTGCATAGTCATGTTCCTGCTCAGGTGGGAGAACTTGACCTCGATGAGCTTCCGAGGGTTCAGGGAGCGGTGCCAGTACCTGTGGGAACACACTGCCACTGGGAGCTCGCTCTGGGGCAGGGGGCAGCTGCAGGTTCCTGTGGCTGCCACAGGGCAAGTGAGAACATCAGCCACAGAGAGAAACAAGGTTCTGAAATACTTGTGCTGCCAAAGCCTCCCTGCCTGTGTTACATGAGCAGCTTTAGCAAAGCCACTGCACTTAATCCTGGAAGGACAGTGTGGGAGGAGAAGCCTGGGCTGGGATTTCTCTCTGCTGTCCTGGGGAATCCCACACACACTACTGGCCACAGAGGGGACCACGGGAAGGGAAGGTCTGCAGATAGAAATTCTGGGAGAGCCACAGACACTCACCTACAAGTCCCCACAGGCTTTGGCAGCACCACTCCTGCAGTGTAAACAGCCTGGAAGATTCCCTCTAGATGCACCCTCCGTGTGATCTCACGGATCAGAACCGGAGCCACCCGTTTGGAGCGCAGCTTTTTGTGGACACACAGGAAGTTTATCTCCACCATCTTCTTCTCTCTTGGGGAAGAAACAATGCAGAGCATGAGGCTTGACTGTCCTGACCTGGGAGGATCAGACCAACGCCCTAGGCAATCTACCTCCAAGCCCCTTCAAGGGAATGAGGAGTCAACACCTCAGGGAAGGGGCAGGGACTGGGTTTGGAGAACCCTCCCTCAAGCTGTTAGCCAGGGATTCCCAGGGAAAATGGTCTGAATCTGTGTCAGGGGAGTATCAGGTTGCATATTGGGGAAAGGTTCTTGCCCCAGAGGGTGGCTGAGCACAGTCCAGGGAATCTCCTGCCCAGGGAATGGTCACAGCCCCAAGGTTGCCAAAGGTCCAGGAGAGTTTGGACAATGCTCTCAGGCACAGAGTGGATTGTTGGGCTCCCCTGTGCAGGGCTAGGACCTGGACTGGATGACCCTTGGAGATCTCTCCCAGCTCAGGATATTCTATGGATTCTACATTCTAGAATTCTACATCTCTATCTAGCCCTGGATGATTATTGTAAGCCAGACCTCTAAGTTAACCTACCTCATTGAGGAAAACAGCCTTTTCAGTGGTTAACTACAAGATGTCCCTGCCCAGAACCTCCCTGTCAACCCTTAAATATCCCCCATCCTTCCTTCCAAGCAGCAAAACACCTCCAAAGCTGAAGGGTGCAGGTCTGGCTGTGGGCTGTGAAGGACAGTGTAGCCAGACCCCTTTTCCACTCCCACAGAGCCCCATGTGTCAGCAAGGGGCAGGATGAGAAATGCAGCAGCACTCACGTGTCATAGATGTGGATGGTGGCTGGAATGGCGCTGATAAATCCCACCAGCTTCTTGCTGGAGACCACTCGGACCCCACAGTGCCACTGGGGCAGCCAGCCCGGGGGACGCAGTGCCCTGGGGAGGGGACACACCTCAGAGTCACCTCCCAGCCAAAATCCCTGCTGTACCTGCTCCTGCTGGCCACCCTGAGCCCAGCTTGCTGGCAAGAGGATGAGAGAGTGACAGTGATGTGACAAGGATTGCTGGGATCCAGGGCAATTCCTGCACCCCACAGCCAGTCCTTATGAGGGATACAGGAGGAAATCTCTGTTCAGAGAAAACAGCAGCTCTGCTGCAACAGGATTCCAAGGGTAATTGCTGACAGCTGCCTTCATCCCACAGCTCCAGGGCACTGAGGAATGCCTCAGCTACTGGGATTTTCACAAACACTTGAGAGATCAAACCAAAGAGGAAAAAAGTCCATTTTTAAGCTCCTGTATCTGGAAGGAGCCAGAGGCAAGCAGGGCTGGGTGACAGCCCCTCTCACCGTGTCCCTGGGACACTGCACACAGTGACAGATGGGGAAGGGACACTTCAGGAAGAAGGGAGATGGGATAAGCAAAGGCAGCTGCAGCCCTGTCACTGAGATCAGGCTTGTCAGCATCCCCCAGCCCTGCTCTGCACTCCTGGTGCCACTCACCACAGCAGGAACTCAGGCGAGTAATCGAAGCGGAACATGTTGTCATCGTCCTCCACGTAGTTCTCGTTGAGCAGGGTGTAGAGCTCCTTCAGCTGCAGCAGCACAGAGCACAGAGGTTAAGGAGGGTACTCAGCCACCAGCTGCCCCAGGATCCTCAACACTTCATGTGTGGCACACAGGGCACATCCCCCTGCACTGGGGTCATGGACCAGTGCCACCCAGAGCAGAAGGAGCAGCAGGACACAGGTAAACCCTGTGTCATCTCCCAGGGAGGTGGGTCAGGCTCTAAAGAGTCTTCCTACAGGAGAACTCTGGGTTTCAGGTATCCTTATATCCCCTTGAAAAAGCCAGGCCAAACTGCCCAACCTGGGATGGGTAAAGGGAACTGCAGTGGGTGGAGTCAGACCCATCCAAGCCCAAGGAGATGGTGTGACAGAGCCAGAGTCACCTGCTGTGCTGAAGGACGTGTTTCCATCCCCAAAACCATCTCCAACAGCCCAAGCACTGAACTGCCAACCAAGACACTCCAACCTGCTCATGCTGAGCTGCCTGTACTCACCACACCTCTATCCCCCAGGTCCAGGGCATCCCAGGTGAAGCCCTGGGGCAGGGTGTAGGGCTCCTGGCGGATATTGTCCTTGTCTGGCTCCACTGGGCCATGGGTGTTCACCACCTCTCCTGTAAGGCAGAGCAGGGAGCCATGAAGAAGTTCTCTGCTGTGTGAGGCAAATCCTCCACAACACCTCAATCTGCTGTCCAATGTGCCTCATGTCCCCCAGCCCTGCAGTGGCAGACAGGGACTGGCACTTCACCCAGCCAATTCAGGACATGACAATGGGCAGGGAAACAAAACTCCTTCCAGGGCAGTGCTGGAGCCCATCAGGTGACCAAACACAGCCACAGCTACATCCTCCAACTCCACACATGATACCTGATCCTTCCCCATCCCCACAATCCCAGCCTGGGCCAGCACTTTCCCGTGAGCCTCTCCATGGGATGGTGATCTCCTGCCAGCTCTGGCCACTGCCACTTGGCAAGTGTCAGTTTCCTGCCCACTGTGCCTAAAGAAGAGCTGCAGTGAACAACACAAGTTTTGTTGTAAAACCACTGACTCCTCAAGGCCCTGATTCAGCCAGGAGATGTCAGCTCAAGCACTGGCTTTCTTGGGGATGTCAGTCCAGCAGCATCACTTCAGTGCTGCCAAGAAAGTGAGTTGTGCTAATCAGGAATTCCCTTAAAAAGGCATTGAAAAGGTTTCCAAGCAATGGGGAGGTGATGAAAGCCTGCAGCAAAAACTTCCCCCATCACACCCACCCCAAGCAGCTTCCAGAAACACTCACCCCTGGCTGCCCTCTCTGTTTGGAGCAGGTGTTGAACTGTTTTGAGATCTGGCCCCAAAAATCCCACAGCACTTCTGTTATCCAGCCCTAAATAGCCCTGTGTCCCTAATGCTGTGTGCCAGAGCATGCCAGGACCACGAGGAGTGCTGGGACAGGAGAGTGGCCAGCAGCCAGGCACAGCCACCACTCTGCTGTTGGGAGGAATGAGCTGCTTTGTGCCTCCCACTCCCCAGGAGACACCTTCCACCCTTAACCCAGGGTTTTCCCAAGCAGAAATGATGTCTCCCATGTCAAGCATCCTTGGAAAAAAGGGCAAATGCAAGATCAGGCTCTGCTGTCTCACATGACAAAGTGCCATCTCACTGTGATTTTCCCAACTTAAAGCTGAGATTGTTGCTCCCAGGAAAGTTTTTGAGACCCAAAAAGGCCTAAGAGTGGTGTGGACAACATGCAGTGGGGATCAAACACTGCACCTGCAGCAAAAGGGACACAAAGGGAAGTATTTTCCATTAAGGGACACACAAAACCATGAAGGGAAATACTGAAGAGCAGTAAATTTGAAGCCATGACAAGTTTTGGATAAATCTATAAACTGTAGGCTTGGACTCACTCTCAGGGATGTGACAGCTCAGCACTGCACCTGCTTCCCAGAGCTGCTCCCAGCACATCCAGCCCCAACTCACCCCAAATTCCCCTTCCCACCAAGGATCCCTGCCTGGGAAGCTCCAGCCTCCAGGAAGGGGAGAGCTGGACAGCTCCAAGTTCACAGAATGTGGCAACACCACACATGAAACTTGGGTACAGAGGGCTGGGGAGACCCAACTGCAGGGCTAAGGGCTGGATTAAGGGATGCACAAATGCAGGAGGCAGCAGGTCAGATGTCTGAAGTGGTTCCTTGTCCCTCTGTATCACCTGAAGTGCTTGCACAGCTCTTCAGACTCTCCCCATCCACTCAGCCCACGTTGCTGAATGGTGGAGAAGTGGTTTTGGTGCTTTTGAAGCCCAGGCCAGGCAGGGACTCACTTGGTGGCCACAGATCAGCATTTCCAGGCTTCTCTGAGGGCTTCTGGAGCAGCAAGGGGACCACAAGGCCTCCCCCAGGGCCCACAGGACATCAAGGGGCTGCTCATACCTAACTTGGGCACTGGCTGTGTGTCCCAGAACTGGTAGCTCCTCTTGCTGGCTTCCTCCATGGTTTTGGCAGGGCCCTGACCCACAGAGAAGAGCTCAATGGCTTTTTGAATCTCCTGGATCCTCTCAGCAGGTAAAGAGTTCACCTGAGGGCAGAAGAGGAGGGTGAAAAGACAAAATGAGTAAGCTGAGCCAGGTCTGTATGTGGGCTCTCATTAGGGGAACCTGGAGCTGATCCTGTTGTGGGGTGCTGCCTGGAAAGGGAGAGCAGGCAGGAACCTCCCTTCCCATCCTCCATCCTGACAGAATGGATGAGCCCTTTCACCAGCCACTCACCTAGATCTGAATTCTAGGTACTCCTAGAACAAAGGGGATGGAAGAATTTTCTGAAAATGCTTTAAGCTTCAGTTAAGTGGGTGCTGTGAGCCCCAGGAGCAAACCTCCCCACCTGACATGCTGCAGAGACAGATGGATCAACCCACACCCAGCACTCAGGATTCCTTCAGTGGCTTTTCTCTCTCATTGTTCAGCCTTCTCCCTCTAAGCTGGATCTGTATCCACAAACTGCAGCTTCCAGAGGAGTCCCTAAACACCAGGGACTGGGACAAGGCAGAGAGGTTGAGTCAAGATGAAAGACACTTTCATCCTCCTCTTCCTCAGGGTGGATGGCTCTGCACTGAATTCCCAACCCCAGATCTGATCCCTGAGGAATTTAGTTTGAAAAACACAAAGCCCCAATTTAAAGCTCTGCACGGTCAGATGGACAAAATATTCAAAATATTTGGACAGGAACTGGGCATCAGACAGAAAAGAGTCTGTGCTGAGTGTGTCCTCTGCCACAGGACCAGAGGGGACAAGAGGGCCAGGAGGGTCAAACCCTGTGTATCCCATGCTGCTTCCCAAATCACTGGCTGCTGGAGAGGATCAGGCAAAGCCCAGAGGGATAAGACAGACCCTGCTCTCTCCAGCTGCTGTTCTTGTGATCATCAAGCAAAAAATCAACAGCAGCAGATGTCAGCACTGTGCTGCTGCAGGCAGGACCTGGAGCTGGCAGGTGGCAGCTCCTGCCTGTGACAGGCAGCTGGTGTCTGGGAAAAATGGAGGAGCCAGTCTGACCCTGGAGCTGGCTGGGATATCCAGCCAAGGACTGCATTATCCCCAGAGTGCTGTGCAAACACCTTCTGCACCAACAGGAATTCCCACACATGGAGCCAGGCTGGGAAATCACTTTAAATATGAAGATTTTTAGCAACCAAAAGCCTAAAAACAGGGCTGGGAATTCTTTCCTTGGCTAAGTAACACTGGGGAGGTTTGGGATGGGGCTGGCTGTTGTGGGGGGGGGCCAGGATTGCAGGAAGGGGCTTGTCACCTTCACTGGCTGGTCCTGAGCCTGGTCGGGTTGGTCTCCTCCTCCTTTCTCTTTCTTCCGTTTGGGTTTCTTTTTCTTCTTTTTGGCTCCACTGTCATTTGCTGGACTCAGGCCCCTGGGGAACACAAGAAACATCATTGGAGCCTTGGGGTTTTCATGTGGGAGGGCATTTGTTTGGTTTCTGAGGCACTCCAAAGAAAATGCAGGCTCCCTGCTGAGTCCAAGTCTCCAGGAAGGGGAATGCTCTGTGCACAGAGGGAGCAGCCAAGCACCCACCCCAGGGCACAGAACTCCCTGTGAGCTCCCAAAAATGGACCAGCACCAACACCTCCCACCCCACAGGTCTGCTGGGCAGTGGGGACTGTGCCCTGCCCTGCAGGATATCCCCACTGTCACATCACCCACTCTGCCACTCGTGCCCAATACACCCTGTGGAGTGGTGGGATGCCCAGCTTTGCCTTTTTCCTCTTCTCCAAGCACAAGGACAGATGTGGCAGCAGCAAACACTGGTTCAGCCCCAGGGATAAGGCCCCACAGCCAGAGTTCAGGCACCACAGAGTGGTCCCTGGCCAAGGAAACTGTGCCAAATGTCACCTCACCTGCAGAGGTGATGCTCTAGGGAGATGAGGCTGTTAATTGGAAAATTATTGTCTTGTTATGCTGGAGTTGAAAAATTGAGAGTGAGGAGCAAATCTGTGGGAGTGCAGGGTGGGAAGTGCCTATACCAGGGCACAGCTCCTCCTTCCACAGATGCAGGGCAGCCCTGGGCATCCAGATCAGGAGCATGCCTGAACAGCTGCTGGTGTGAAACCCCTTACTGAGCCTGGCCTTTGTTCCAGCAGCATCCTGGTGCCAAAACACAGGAGAGGTGCCTGCTCCCAGCATGGCAGATGGGATCTCATGATGATGATCTTGTGACCCTGCATGGGATGGCCTGACACAGGACAGGCTACAGGCAAAAGACAGGGAGAGCTGGGAGCTGGCTACAGCCTCTGACACAATCATGGTTCAGGGGGAAATTCAATCCTGGAGAGGCTGGAGCAGGTCTGAGTGGAGGGATGAGAGGGAAAAAGGAGGAGGACAGGGCCAGGAGAGCTTTGCCAGCTGACAGCACATGAGGAATCTCCTGCAGAGAAAGCTGGGGGGCAGAGGGTGCCAGCACATGGCTCAGCTCTGCCCTGCCCCTCAGTGCTGCCCAATGGGGTCAGGATACATTTGTACTCCACAACAGAGCTGTGCCCTTCCTTGCACCCAAAACAACTCTCACAGCAGGAACAACCCCACAGATCTGACCTGCCCAGAGCCACCAGCCTGGAATCTCCCCACAAAAGCACTGCTCATTTCTGCAGCAGTTTAACATCTTTACCAAACACAAGATAGTGGTGAAGAGGGTGGAGCAGGAAAAAAAGAAGAAACGTGTTGGAAAATATGTTGGAGCAGCATCCAGCTATTTATTTCAGCAAGGCCAGAACAAGAAGGAGCTGGGAGGAGAATAGAGTTTGCAGAAATGCAAGTGGAAAGTGTCCCTGACCAAGGAAGGGGGGTGGAACTGGATGATCTTCAAGGTCCCTTCCAACCCAAGCACTCTATGTAATCCCTGGGCTGAGCAGTAAGAAGGTTATGAAACTAGGGAAAAGTGGATGGGGAAACATTTTTTGAGGGATGAAGCTGTGAGATGCCTGTGGATGTAGAAAACCAACATGATGGGCTGCACTGCCCCGGGGAGCAGAGAGGGATGGTTTGCAGGACATGGAGCTGCTGCCTGGGGAAGCTTTTCCTCTGGATAAAACCTGAACAGCAGCAGAGACTGTACACAGCACATGCCAGGGAAAAGGATTCCCATCTATCAGCAGGAACACCAGGAGATGGGAAGCATTCCTGGCATGGGAAGAAGCAGTGGTTCAGGGTGAGCTGCTCCACAAAAGGGGGTGAAGAGAAGCCCCCCTGCTCTTCTCCAGAACAGAATGAAGGGGAGCAGGGAGAGGAGCAGGAGCAAAGCAAGGAGCACAGGGATGGCTCAGCACAGGGCTGCTGAACCATCCCTGTGGGGAATCTCACCTTCCCTCCCACTGCCAGGAAAGGGCTTTGCCTCCACTCAGGAGATGCTGCTTGGACATGACAGCAGCAGCAATCCCAGCACAGTGCTGCTGACACCACTATTGATTTCAGTGACAAATGCACCATGGCTTTTTTAACTCTCTGGGGAGGAGAACAGGCAGATCCTGGCCACACTGAACTCCTGTGATGAGCAAAGCCACCTTGGAGCTGCAATAAACACATCCAAACTGCTTCCTATAAATTTGAACACCACAAACTGAAAGCACCAGAACAGTTTTTGAGAGCACCCCAAGGGCTGACACTGGAAGTTGCCGTGTCCAAAAGGGGCAGACACGTGTTCCCAGCTCACCTGCACATTGGGATGCTGCAGGTGTCAGTTGTGACAGACAAAATGCTCCCCTCATACTCTTTTGGCATCACTTTGCTTCATAAATTAGAGCTGCCAACTCTCAGCTTGGTGCTAATGAGCTCAGCCCAACCACGCCGGGCTCGCAGGTGAAAGTGCTGAGAAAATTCCTCCCTGATTTATGAGCAAAGCTGTCCTGACCTGGGAGAAATCAGGGTGGCAGAAGGTGGGATAAGGTTTTGCATTCCAGGTGGCATGGCCTGGGGAAGGGCCCTGCTCCAGCCAGGAGATGAAAACCAACCTGGCAGAGAAGTCACCAGCATACAGGAAAATGCTGGAAAACCTGAAGGTCCCACTCACTACACCCAGAGAAACAACAATTACAGGTATTTTCTATTTTAAATCTATTTAGGAAAGCCAATGTCTTCTTTCTCCAGAGTAGCTGCACCCTCCAGATATTTCCCAAATTAATGACAATGCCCACTGTGCTGCACAAGCCACCACCATCCAAAATCTCAGCTACTGCAGCTGGTGTGACCCACAAAGCCAAGAGGGATGGAGCAGTTTTACCCCCAGGAAGGGAGAGCTGCCAGCCCAGCTCAATTCCAACAGCCCACAGCCTTCCCAGCTGCACTTAAGGCCTTTTTCCTCCCATATCCCTTTCCATTCTGAGGTGCACTGAGAGATGAAGTAGCTGGAGAAAGGCACCTTGGCTGCACTGTGCAAAACATCTCCCAGTTTCCTGGGGGATCACCATGGTCTCTTTTCTGGCTAAGGAAAACATCTTTCCCTTCTCCAGGGAAAGGCGTCCCCACCATCAGGGTGATAACTTAGCTCTCCAATTCCTCCTTTCCTGTTACCATGTGGCTCCTTGAGTTGAAGGCAAAGGCACCAACACCAACCACTACCCAAAAAACAACACCTGTAACCCGAGGACCTTGAAAACAGATTTTGGGAAGCACTTGAAGACATCAGCCAGGCTTGTCCAGGGTGAGACCTGCTCAGACTGACTGTGCTCCACCAGCTCAACTCCTCAGAGGCAGGAAAACAGCAGACTCAGCCAGTAGCAAACTGGTGCTCAGCACCCACATATGGGTGTTCCCACTGTATTCCCAAAGCTGAGGGAGGAAGCACAAGGGGAACAACTCCAGTTGTGGGCAGCTCCCTCAGCCTGATGGAGGCTGAAAGTGTCAGATGAGAAGGAGTAGATCCCTGCTCTTATTTAGGTGCTGGAAAATCCTTCTGCCATCCCAGGGGCTAATCAGGCATGGTGCTTAGGCTGTAATCTCTGTAATCTCGTTAGGGGCTGTGGCAGGGAGGAAGAGAGGATCTCCAGATGGCAGAGCTCAGCTCCCAGAGCCCAGCATGCCACCACTGTGCCCCCTACACCTCCAGCAACCCCACATGGTGGAGCTCAGTGCTTGTCCCAGGAACCCTTCCCGTGCCTAAGTGCAGGCAGGGATTGTCAAACCCAGAGCTGTTCCTCTGGAAAAGCCCCTCTGCCCCCTCACACCTCACCCAGAGACAGCCCAGCTGTGCCACAGGGTACTCCCAAACTCTTCCTGCCTGGAACAGCTTCCCTGGGTGGCTTTGACAACAACAGGACCATTGCACAGGACTGGGACATTCCAATTCTTGCTGTCACCACTGCTCTCACAGCCTGTGAGGTGACAAATGCCATGCAACACTCCTGCCTTTCCAGAACTAGGGAATGAATCCTCCACAGCCACCAGGGACATAGCAGAAGCTCTCTCCACACAAAGGGAAATAAGAAAAAGAACAAAGTGGGATTATTTTCTTTGGAAAATCAGCTTGGATAGCCACAGCAGAGAGCAGTGCAGCCACTTCCCAGTGCTGACACAGGACTGAGGCTGAGGAAACTCAATTCCTCTTTCCTGTCCTTAAAAGGAAAGCAGTACTACTTTCACTAAGCATACTTTTGTGTTTTAAACCTCAATGCCAAGATCAGTGACTCCCAGCACAAACTGGCACAGGCAGGGCTCTGAGTGTGTCCCTACCAACCCTGGCAGCTCAAAGCCCTTCCCCTGCCCTGTTTTTGGGGACAGTGTCACTGGGGTGACAGGCAACACTCCCACACCCCGTGTAATGGGAT
Organism: Erithacus rubecula; assembly: GCF_903797595.1. Taxonomy (NCBI): domain Eukaryota; kingdom Metazoa; phylum Chordata; class Aves; order Passeriformes; family Muscicapidae; genus Erithacus; species Erithacus rubecula. Next base: position 3,894,954 of record NC_136679.1, on the reverse strand, counting down.
GGTATGGAATCAACAGAATTAATGACTGTGCAGCCAGGAAGAAAACAAACTATCCTCCTTCCCATCACTTGGTCTCTCCCTGGTGGGTCCTTGGTGGGTTTTGGGGGTTACAGCAGATTTGCCAGGGAGCTCCAAAGCCTCCCTGCCTCACTCTCCTTATGGCTGCACCCACCAACCACACTTCTGGTATCCAAACTATTTCCTACTGAATATTGTCCAGGCTGCTTGTGGTATCCCAGCTCCTTGAGGTGGCCAGTGATGCCCACGCCAGGACCCAAGGAGGGCTCCAGAACACACCTTTTCCTGGCACTGGGCAGGAGGAGCTGCTGGGCTGGGGAGCAGCAGTGATTGAGCACCACGTCTCCTCCGCTCAGCTCTGGCTTCCACAAACCTAATCATGTCAGAGGGAAAGAAAATAAAAATCTCCCCAAGCACAGCTAAACCGATTAAACTGAGACACGGTGCCACACCCGGGAGGCAAATGAAATATAAATGGGCAGCTGTGCTGTCATAAAAAAAGCCTCTGTGATATTTCTTGTGTGACCTTTTATTCGCTTTGGTTCCTGGGCAGGCGATACTGCCGATGGAAAGCTGCTGATGGAGGGAGAAGGGCTCTGCAAGCACATGGTCTCTGCTCTGCAGGGCCAGGTGAGCAGGAAGAGCTCAGCGAGGTTCAGGTGCAGCAAGAACAAAGTGCAAAACCGCCGGAAATCTTTGAAAAGCCACACATTGAGGTTCCCATTGCCAGCAGGAATGAGGACGAAGCCTCTCCTGCAAATGCCAGGCATGGTGAGGCAGCTCTGCACCGTATTAATTAAGGCAGTGAGTAATGAAGGTGCTACGTTAAATATTCTAGCTCTTCCCTACTGATAAGGACCTGCCTCGCTGCCTGTGCTCGCTCCCTGCCTTGTTGTTGTTATTCCACCATTCCATACCTCTGGAGCCTCAGCTCCGCCGACCACGAGACCACGTAGGCAGACCTTTGCAAAACCCTGGGCTGTGTTTAGGATAACGACGGGATGAGTGTGCAGAAACCCGGGATTACTCCAGGGCACGGGGATGCCACACGCTCCCGAAAGCAGGATCAGGCATCCAACCACGCTGGGTGTCACCGCGGGGATGGAGATGCCACGAATGGGCTGAGGCTTGTGCGGGAGGGCAGAGGGAATGTGAGGAGACACACCCTAACGCAAAGCCAGGAAAAACTGCTAACTGGGCTTTTTTTTGCCCTAAAAAGGCACTGGCGGCCCCGTCCCGACGGCCCCACAACCACCGCATCCGTCACCCATCCACGCCACGGCCGCGCCCGACCCTGCTGAGCTTCGGACACGCTCCCGCAGCGGGTGTGAATGGGCGCCAGCGGCGCCGCCCCCCCCACCAGACTGACCGGCGCCCCGACCAATCACTGCCCGCGATGCTGCCCAGCGACCAATCAGCGCACCGCAGGGGCGGGGGGCCTCTCACTTCCCGGCCGCTCCTCGCCTCAATGGGCCCGGCCGCCGCCGTGGCACGCGGTCCCGGCCGCCGCTCACCCCCGGTTGGAGCCATGCTCCGCCTCGTTCTCGCAGTCACTGCAATGCTCGTGGTCGTTCTCCTCCACCGCCGGCCGCGGAGGCCTCGCCGGTGGCCGCCTCACTGCTGTCTCACTGTCGTCCGCCATCTTGAACGGGACCTCCGCGCGTGCCGCACCTCCGCAACAAAGCGCGCCGCGATTGGGCGTCGGGCCGCGAGGCATGCCGGGAGTGGTAGTCTGCGTGGGCATGCCGGGGGCCGGGCTGCGCCGAGGCCGGGACTACAATTCCCGTCAGTCTCTGGGGGATGCCCAGGGGCGGGGCGGCGGTGGCGGGAGGGCTCCCTCAGGGCGAGCAGCCGCGTGGGTGCCCTGCTGGGCGGAGAGCCGCGGCCCGTCCCCCGCTCGCCCGTTCCCCGCTGAGGCCGCCGTGCTCGCGCTCCGCCCGCTTCCTGCTTCAGGGATGGGTAGAGTCTAATGAGAGCGGCGCTGATTGGCCTGGAGAGACGCCCCCTCCTGCCGCCAGCCAATAGGCGCACGGGACACTGCGGCGGGTGTGAAGCCGGGCAGAGGGTGAGTGGTGAGGGCGGCGGGGGCCGTGGTGACCCCGGTGCCTCAGGGTGCTCTTGGCGGTGGCTCCTTCCCCGCCGATTAACGTTATATTTGGTGGCTCTTCCCTTCAACTGCAGCCAGACCAAACACCAGCTCTCTCAGCCCCAGCCGGAGACGAGGATGGGCTCAAGAGGAGGGCCGGGTGTAGGATGGTGTGGAGGACACGGTCCAGCTCCATCCCCAATCCCTGTGCTTGCCGGATAGATGCATTGAGGCTGGCAGCTTTTGCTGTGCTCAAAACCCGCAGGAGTTGGGACACGGGAATTTTTGGGCACTTAATTCCTTGAAAAACATTTATTCAGTGCCTTGGGTGCATCTCCCCGTTTCTCACTGCAGGAGCAGCTCACCGAGTTTTCCAGCCTGACCAGCCTCTGTGGCTCGTGTTCTGTTTTTCCCCATGTCTGGTTTAGCTGGAACAGGCCACATATATCCCCAAAAATGGTGTATTTGGGGGGAAACTGGTTCTGGCTCCTGCTGGTAACATCTGCAGGAGCGGGCTGGCCTCCCCTGGTGTGCAGTTCAAACTCGAGCTTGTTAAATATTGATGCCTGAGATCTGTGCAGGCCCTTGGACAGCACAAGTGTTCAGCTCCCTGGCTGGCCCTGGATTCAAAGATAACCCTTCCAAGAGCTGCTTTCCCCTGCAGTAATTCCTGTGGAGGAGGCATGCAACAGAGGGACAGAAATAGCAGGGTTTTGGGAGCAGGTCCCAGCTGAGGCTGGAGGCCAGAACGCTGGGGTTACTGCAGTTAAAGCCCTGTATTTACAAGGGCAGGGCAGCTTTTGGTGTATTTTTACAAAACAGGCACATGGAGCCTCCACTGCCATGATCTGGATCCTCCTGGTGCAGTGTTGCTCCTCACAGGCTGCAGCAGCAGGAACATAAAGTCCCAATAGGAGGGCAGGATTTTAACCTGCTGGGATAAATAAACAGCCCCTCTGTCACTCCAAGCCCCCTGTAACACCAGAGAGGCTCCCCATGGGTTCCATGTCTTGCCTGGGACATGCATCAGCTTCCCCAATCATTGCTGTTTGCTGTTATCATTATTTTGGCCCTCTCTGATTCCTGCTGGATCCCTCCTTGTTGCTGCTGGGGCTATCCATCTGTTGTCCTGGTGTCTGGAATGGGGAAGGAGCACGTGGTGCTGCTGCAGGCTGTGTCCAGCTCGGTGGAGCTGCTGCCTGAGCTGCCAGCAGGGGCTGCTGCTTCTGCTCCAGCTCTGCTGCTTCCCTCTGCTGAGCTGCCTCCAGCTGCCACAGAACTTGCCCACCCCCTTCCTCTCCCCACAAACTGTGGGTTTGGCTCCTGTTTGTAGGACTGAATTATGACTAAAATGTCTCTTTTTGTTGTTTTCTAGCCAAAGGGTCGCAGTGCTGTGTTTTCACCCATCCTCAGCCCTCTGGCAGCTCCCACCTGCAGTCCTTGGGTTCCACTCGTGGGGGACAGTGTGGGCAGTAGGTACCTGGTTCCTTTATGTGCAGAGGTTTTGGGGGGCTGGTGATGTCTGAAGGGAGGGGGGAGACCAGAGTCAGGTTAGGCAGAGTGATGGTGACTGAGATTGTTGGGGTTGGGCTACCAGGAGGGAGCAGGGTCTGGGCAAGGGGAAGTCAAAGGGTGAGTACCTGTGGCCTGTGGCTCCTGGCCAAAGGTGATGGAGTCAATTCCTGCTCAGATGCTGCAGCCACAGGCTGGGCTGTGGGAGATTCAGCCCCTCACCCATGGTGTCACCTGGATGAGGTGACAGCAAAGTCAGAGCTGCTGTCCTTGGGGATTTGCATGACTTGGCTGCACAAAGACCTGGATGCTCTGGGCTGGGGTTGCAGGAGGGACATTGCAGTCTGTACCCAGCCTGCTGAGTTTTTGGGATGCAGATACTCACAGTAGTCCCCTTAGCTCTCTGGGGCTGCCTCTGTGTGCCTGAACTTTTTGGTTTTGAGAGCACACAAGCAGGATTTATAGGATTGCAGGGTCTGGGTTGAGCAGGGAGATGTCTGTGCAGGAGCTGTGGGAGCAGCTTACCACCCCCCTCCCTGCCTCGAGGCCAAGGGCAAAATCTGTGCTTAGGGCCATGTTTGGCAGCTCACAGTCACCAGTTTGCTGCTCAGAACTGGGATTTCCCTGTCCTTAGGACTGCCAGGGGTGTTGGAATGGGATTCCCTGAGTGCCTTGTGGACTCTGGGTCCTGATGGTGTCAGAGGTGGCTGAGCTCCAATACTCAGCTGCAGGGATTGAGCAGGGCTCTCTCTTCAGGCCTTGTGTGTCCCAGTCCTGGCTGAGATATTGTCTGAATTCTGCCCTTTTTCTGAAGAAGGAGGGTCACCCTCCTCAAACCTGCCAGAAATTTCCTGATTTCTGTGAGTCCAGAGGAGACCACAGAGATGCTTCAAGGGCTGGAGCCCCTCTGCTCTGGATCCAGGCTGGGAGAGCTGGAGATGTTTACCTGGAGAAAACAAGGATCCAGGAAGACCCAGAGCCCCTTCCAGGGCCTAAAGGAGCCCCAAGAGGGACTTTGGACACGGGCCTGGAGTGACAGGACGAGGGGAAATGGCTTCCCACTGCTGGATGGGATATTGGGAAGGAATTGCTGCCTGTGAGGGTGCTGAGGCCCTGGCCCAGGCTGCCCAGAGAAGCTGTGGCTGCCCCATCCCTGAAAGTGTTCTAGGCCAGACAGGGCTGGGAGCACCTTGGGATAGTGGAAGGTGTCCCAGGAAGAGTTGGATGGGCTTTAAGATCTCTTCCAACCCAAACAATTCCATGATTGCATGTCTCAGGGTGCTGTGGATGGGACTCTGGTTTGATGAGTGGAGATGCTAAAGCAGGACAAGTTGCTGGAGCTGCAGATAAACCAGCTGCAGGAACTTAGGGCTGGCTCAAGTGGCACATCCAGAATTAGGAGGGGTCCAGAGAAACCTTGTTTAATCCAACACTGTCCTCCTGCCTGCTGAACAGGGATACCCAGCTCAGAGGGTGCCAAAATCCTGCTGATATCTCAGTGACACGCTGAGAAAGTAGGAAAATGAGCTTCGAATGAAGTTTCCTGTTAGGGACTAAATATTTGATGTGCTCAGCATGAACAAAATGGCCTTGTTCTGGCAGACTGTGCAGCTCTCCTCTTTCCCCTGCAGAGCACCATGTTCCTGGTGGGGCTGTCGGGTGGGATCGCGTCGGGGAAGAGCACGGTGGTGGCCGTGCTGCGGGAGCTGGGCTGTGCCGTGATCGATGCCGATGTTATTGCCAGGCACGGTGAGTTTTCCAGCGCTGCTCCCGCTCCCCGAGGTTCCCCTGACAACCGGGATCGCTGCCGGCCAGCGCCGACGGCAGAGGGTGCTCTGGGTACATCGGAGAGGGGTTTTCCTCCTGCTTCCCAGGCCGGGAGCGGCTGCCCCGGCCGGGATTGGAACTAGGATATCGTTTTAATAAAGAAAAAAATAACACAGTGACCTAATAAACACCGTGGGGAGATTGTGCTCTGAGTTTCCTCCCCCTGGCATGTGATGCTTCCCAGCTTTGAAAGCCAACTCTGGGAAAAGGAAATGTGGATCCCCTGGCTAGTTCAATACACCCCCTGAGCCCCAGGACACCCATCCTGTCACACAGATATGTTGGTGGCTGAGAGACAATGTCCCTCTGTGCTGAATGTTGGTTTCCTGGTGATACTGAGAGATCAGACCACAAAATTAATGTGCTTAAAAAAAAAAAAAAAAAAAGAGAGGCTCCAGAGATCCCAGGTCTGTGCTCCTGCACTGCACACCTGCTTCTTGCTGCTCTCAAAATGTGCTGTTTGGACTGGAGAAAAGACCCAGAATCACAAATCTGTTGACTCAGTAAGACCAGAGCAAACCTTGTTTTCCCTGATTGCCTGTGAGATGTTAATCCCTTCATCCCACCAGGATAACAAGGAAAGAAGAGGTTGCTCATAGGAGCTGTGGCTGCCTCATCCCTGGCAGTGTCCCAGGTCAGGCTGGACAGGGCTTGGAGCACCCTGGGATAGTGGAAGGTGTCCCTGCCCATGGCAGGGGGTGGCACTGGATGAGCTTTCCCCCCAGACCATTCTGGGATTCTGAGGGCTGTGGATCCTGCATGCAGCAGGTTTGGGGTCTGCTGCTGAGCCATGGTGCAATGGTGTCATTTGAAGTGCCTGAGCTTTTCTGTTTGGTGAAGAACTTACTGTGTAGCCATTCAAAGCTGTGATGCTTTAACATTTTATTGCACTGTAATTCCCCTGGAGGTGCAGGAAATTTGCTGGAGGTGCTAAAAGCCCTCTGAGATGGTAGGAAAACATTACAGATACTCTTTGAAAGTTTTTCTGCCAATCACTTTATTTTGCACCAATTCCTTTTTTATATGTGTTTGTTTACTATATGGATTTCACCCGTCCTGAAACTGCCTCCATGTGATATTCCATGGGAGAAAAGAATTGGTCTTAAAGACTTTTATGAGGTTGGCCTGAGGTTGCAACCTGTGGCAATGTTCCTGGATTTGGGAGAGATGATTATCTGTGGTCTGTCCTTCACTGTGGTTACCCTCAGCTGGAGCTTAATTATGGTTTTATTGCTTCATCCCTTTTGTTGGTGATTTTTTTTTTTTTGGTGGCTTTAAAGTTATACACTCCTGTAATGTCAGAGCCCCTGCAAGGGCTGATTGGGGATTGAGCTTTTAGAAGGTTTTTGTGTTCATTTTCCTGAAGAATTTAGTGACTGATGTGAGAGACAGTAAAATAAAACCACCTCAGCAGCACCCAGAGCCAAGTTGCAGCAGTGAGTATCCACATAGTGCTGAAGTTTTCAGCTGGTCCTGCTCCCTTTAGGATCTCCCTGCTCGATCCCTGTTGGGAATGGCTCAGCCCAGCTCCTGCCCCAGCCCTGACGTGTGGCCATCACTGTGTCCTCCTGCCTGCCCTGCTGACTTGTCACCATGAGCAGCAGCACGTGCCAGGAGGGTCGTGGTGCTGAATTAATGACTGCAGGACTTTGATCTTCCAGGTGTCAGCCCTCAAAGGGACCTTGGGCTGGCAAGGCTGTTGTGGCAGGAGCTGCTGGGCTGTGCAGATGTGGTGCCAGGACAGATGTGCTGGAGGCAGATGTGCTGCCATGGGAGCATCAGCTCTGTTAGTTAATGAGCAAAGCCCATCTGAGGGTGATTGCTGATGCAAAAGCAGCTCTCACCCCCTGCTGTTTGATGTTCTCAGTGGTGCAGCCCCACTCCAAGGCCCATCAGCTGATCCTGCAGCACTTTGGCACCGAGATCCTCCTGGAGAACGGCGAGATAAATCGTGAGGCTCTTGGAAACATTATCTTCTCCCAGCCTGAGAAACGGCGGCTGCTGAACTCCATCACCCACCCTGAGATCATGAAGGAGATGCTGAAGCAGGTCCTGAAGTACTTTGTACTGGGTAAGAGGCCACGTCCAGCCTGCCAGGACTCCTGCTTTGCCAGGAGCCATCCCTGCTCCCTCTGCTTTTGGTTTGAATGTGGGGAGAGGGACAGGAATGACAGAGAAAAGGAAGGGACATTGAGTGACAGCCTTTGTGCTCTGCCTTTGGTGGCCTTTGGTGTCAGTGTTTGGAGGATTCATTCCTGATTCACTCCTGCCTTTCACTGCTGCCCTTCACCGCTTTCCTCTGTGGTTTAAAGCGTATCTGTAGGGCCTCAGAGCAGCTTTGCTGAGATTACCCACTGGATAATGTCACATTCCCAAAATGGCCCAATATCCCTCCCTGCCCCCAGCCTGCTCCAGCCTCAGTGCAAGTGCGGAGCCCTTTGAGTGTCAATAAGGTGAGGAATGGGCTGACAGCTGTGGCTCCCGAAGTCCCGCGTTCCCCCGATAAATGGAACAAATGCAGCTGTCAGGCTGGGCTGGGGAAATGCCAGATAAGATCACCAGCTGTTCCAGAGGTCTCCATGTAGACAGACTGATGCTTTAATAGAGTCAGTCTGGATTCGTGGTGCTTATCAGAGCTGAGCCCTGTGAGAGCTGAAGAGGCTGGGGCACCACGGGGCCAAGCTTTGCTGCGGGGTGAGGAGGAGGAGGCACAAAGGAAGCAACAGGCAGGAGTGCCAGGAGCCAGAGATGGAGTCTTGAACTTGAGGCTGTGGGCTCAGGAGGCAGATGCTGTCCTGGCCCTCGGCGAGAGCGCTGCCTGGCTTCAGCAGGCTGCTTTGTCCTCATTAGTCAGGATTTAATGATTTGGGATAGCTGGATGTTGTCTCTGAGGATCGCTGTGTAAGGAAAGCTCTGATCGATCAAATCAGAGGGCAGTGAGAAACCTCTCAGGGCAGAGATGCTGGTGGAATGGTGGCTCCTTGGATGATGATGCCTTTGTCAAGACTTTGCTTGCTGTGGGCAGTGTGGTGTTAGGGGGGTTATAAAGAGGGAACATCATCAAAATCTGAGGTGTCCCAATGACTGGGGCCACCAGTGAAGTGAAGTCCTGATTTAGAGCTTTCCCCTGCCCTCACCTTCTCCCCCCGAGTCAGCAGGGCATCTCCCACCTCCCCAAACACTGGCCAAGGGCAGAACCCCTGGGGGAACCAGGGGGACAGTGACTGACTGTGACAAGCTCTGCTCCCTGTGGTGACAGAGGTTTTAAACCAAACTCAGCCACCTTTGGTGAGGGTTCAGCCATTAGGCTGTGCCTGGAGGCTCCCTCATGTTTGTGTCACAGCTGCAGAAGGTCTGCTGGGATTTCCTTTTTCCCCATGCAAAAATGGAGCTGTTTAGCCAAAGCTTTTCATAAAGGGAGGAAAGCTGAGCTGGGAAATGTTGGCTCAGATGGCTGCAGCCTGGTGAAGTCTTGGACAAGAGAAGGAGTGGAGAGCAGATTCTGCTGTGGGCACTGCTTCCCGGGAGAGGCCAGCACAGCACACAGCTGCTGCTCTTGCCAGCCAGGCACTGCTGCTCTCATTTCAGCTCCTTGTTTCAGCTCCTCATTATATTTCTGCAGTTTCACCTTTGGTCTGGAGCAGCCAGGTTAGAGTTGTTTCTTTTTTTTTCCTCTGGAAACTTGGACTGGAACCATTTCCTCTCTGTGAGAGGGAGGAGGGCCAGGAGGCTCTGCTCTGCTCAGCTGTAATCGTGGAGCTGTAGAGCTCCTGCTTGCTTTGCTTTTCCTGGCCATGGTGTGTGTGCAGCATGAGGGATTTGGGAATGGGGGTTAACACTGTTACCTTTTTTGAGGAACGTTGCCATTTCCACAGGCTACCACTATGTGATCCTTGACATCCCTCTGCTCTTCGAGACCCGTGGATTGACCAGGTTTATGAAATACACAGTGCTGGTTTATTGGTAAGTGCTCTGGGAACCATGAGGACAGGGGCAATGCCCCCTCCCTCAGAGGGGACCACTGTGTGCCTCCACTCTGGTGAAGGTTCAGCTTCAGCTCTGGTGCAAAGCCTATTGAGAGAAGCAACACCTCCCTTTATAGTGCATGAGGGCCTTCCTGAGCTTTCCCTAGAACCTGGCACCATCACAGAAGGGAATCCACTGCATTTGGACCTTCCACAACCCATGCTCAGTCAGGGCAGAATTTGGGGCACTGTTCCAGGCTGTGTGAATGCTGAGTACAGCCCAGGCAGTGGTGGCTCTCCTGATCCAAGCGCAGGCTGACTGTATGAAATGACAGGGGGCACCTCTCTCATTCCCATTTTACCCCAGTGATTCCCCCTGGTGCCCGAGGAAGGCAGATCCCCCGTTCCCTCCCACCCCGCGCTCAGCCCCGTGCTCCGCCCGGCAGTGACCCCCCGACGCAGCTGGCGCGGCTGATGAAGAGGAACGGGCTGGGCGTGGCCGAGGCCGAAGCTCGGATCAGCTCGCAGCTGCCCCTGGACGAGAAGCGCAAGTGGGCGACGCATGTCATCGACAACTGCGGGGACCGGGAGAGCACCCGGCGCCAGGTGCTGCGCCTGCACTCCCACCTCGAGGATTCCCTGCACTTCCTCTGGGCGCGGCTGGCCGTGGGCACGGCTGCGGCCGGGCTCGGAGGGCTGGTGTTCCTCCTCATCCGGCATTTCATCTCTTAATTCACCTTTTCTCTTAGTCAGGGAAGGGGCCTGAATTTCCCTCTTTGAAAAGGGCAGTGAAAGGCCACCTCTGTTAATGAGCTTTGCCAGCTGAATGCAGACAGCGGTATGAGGCGTCTCCTTGCACACTTCCCAAGGTGAACGCAGCCAGAGGATTTTTCTCCCTGCTCGGGTTCTCACCCACCAGCTGTGCCTGTTGGATGAGGCCCTTGTCCAATTGTGGATCTTCAGTGAGCTGAGGCACTTTAATCTGGGACAATCTCACTTTAATCGGGTACAATCTCACTTTAATGTCTTCCAGGACAATCTCCTCCCTAGGGCTGGGTGCCTTCTCAGGCACAGTTATTGCCTCCCGTGTGCTCTGAGTGATTCCTCATAGTTCAGCCCTCCTAATCCAAATTTAGACTTGGAATTTCCCCTCTTTCCTGTTGATTTAATGGAAATTTGTTAAATCAGCAAGGGTGGGGACAGCACCTCGTTCACATGGATCAGGTGTTCAGATGGCTGCTCCTCCCCCCGCCCTCTTTCTGTGGCCATCACTTGTGGGTCACCCTTGACTTTGGATCCAAGGCTGTGATCCACCCTGTAGCAGGCTGGGCTCTGCCTCGTTCAAACTCATTTCCTGCTGTTTGAGCTTCCTTCGGCGGCAGTTTCCCGGTGGGAGAGCCGAGCCTGGGCGAGGCGGGTGCTAGGTCTTCACTTTTGTTTTAATAAAACGCTGAACAGCAGCTGCTCCGCATCCTGCGGCTGCTCCCGCGGCTCCTCCCAGCTTGTTCCTATGCCGGGGCACGGCTGCACTCTGTAAAGTTCAGCACACGCAGGAAGAGCTGCCGGCCGCTCCTGCTTTTCCCAGTAAACATCCCTGAGCTGCTCCAGGAGCTGCTCGGAGCAGCAGCGCTTCCACGACCTTCCCGGGGGGGCTGTGGCTCAGTGTTGGCTCTGGACACCCCACGGGGTGGGTCTGCCTTGCTGGGATGTGATCCTGGACCTGCTGGGTTCCCTCCGGGGTACCCCTGTCACCACTGCTTGTCCCCACACTTTGAGAAAGGTGGGTGCTGCCAGCCCCTGGCAACCTCCCTGCACATGGTGATCGCTGGGATCCTCCAGCTTGCTCCCACCCTCCTGCCTGGCCTTGGTCCTGTGAGGCAGTGTCCTGCGTGTCCCCTGTGCCATCCTTTAGGCACGGGGTCCTTCCCAGGGTGTCCCCAGCCAGCACGGGCCCCTTTTTGGGGCCAGGCACTCTTCCACCCCCATCCTGAGTCCCAGTCTGCACCTGCATGGCTGAAGTCCCATGTCTCACCCGCCTGGAGAGAGACCTGGTGGTCCCTGTGCAGCCCCGGGGAGCATCCCCGAGCTGGAGCGCCCTCCTGGCTGCCCCGATGCTCCCAGCTGTGCTGGGGGAGCCGTACTCGAGCGCTGACCCTTCGTGCTCTAAACGCTCCGTAATTGCGCAGTGCCGCTGGAACCCTCGCAGCCAGCCATAAATCACGGCTGGAGCGGGATTTCTCGGCCGAGATAAGCGCCAGCTCCGTCTCCCTCCCGCCCGCCTCCGCGATAAATGGGGCCGGGGGTGGAAGGAGGGAGCGAGACGGGGCCGTAATCGCATTTGGCGCTTCGCTCCCGCCCGGCTGACGTTCGGCCGCCGCTAACGAGTTTAGCGGGGCCGAGGGAGCGAGCGGATCCAGGGCATGGTGAGGCACAGGGCTGCTGGCACGGCCGGGGGAGCCTGGTGTGGGGCCCTGGGCTAAGCTGAGCGCTGAGCCCCTGCGTGGGGTGTTGGCCCAGGCGCTGGCACCCACGGGGGAAGGGCTCTGGAGCTTGGCTATGGAGTTGTGTCCATGAAAGCTGTGCAGTGCCCATCCGTGGGAGCTGCCCCAGCACCACCAGTCCCGCTCCTGCCCATCCCACACCCCCTCGGGTACAAGCCCATGGACACCTGTGGCCGTGGCAGTGGCTGTGTGGCCGAGCCTCAGCCGTCTCCTGCCGGTGACAGATGGCTCAGCTCCCTGGGCTGGGTGGTGTCGGCGATCAGTGGCCATGGAGGGGCCTGGAGGACACCCTGACTGAGCCCCTGCGCTCGTGGCACAGGTGCTGCCCCCTCTAGCAGGCTCCACATGGGCTCCCAAGGCCCGTGGGTGCTGATGGAGGATCGTGGGTGCTGCAGCACGGCACAGCCCCGGCCCCAGCTCGCCGCACGTCCCGCCATCGACCGCGGAGCAGCCGCCACCGCACCGCGGGCCCGCGCCCACCGGGGCGGCTCGAGCAGAACCGGCCCCGCGCCGCGAAGCCAAATATTTGACTGTGTAAATTGGCGGCCGGATCGATTCCGCTGCGGCTGGAGGGGCTCGCGACAGACGGACACTCCTCCTGCTGCACCCCCCGCTCCTGCACCCCCGTAGGAACCGGAGCAGCCCTGCAGGGAGCGCTTCCTTCCCCTGTACGCTCCCTTCCTGGGGCACCCCCTCTCTGTAGCACCCCTTCCTCAGAGCATCCCCTTCCCCAGGTACCCCGTTCCTGGAACCTCCCTTTCTTGGAGCTCCGTCCCTGGAGCAGCCCCTCCGCAGTGCCCCTCCTCCCTGGGGTAACGCCTTCCTCAGAGACCCCTTCGCTGGTGTACCCCATTCCTGGAGTGCACGCACCATGGGACACCCGCTGGGGCAGGGGGTGGCGACAGATGTCCCCCCCCGAGGCTGCAGGTACAGGATGATGTCCCTCCACGGGGCATGTCCCCAGGTGTGAACTGCGTGGCGCCTAAATACCCACAAGGGGAACAGGCCGGGGGGGCCGAGTGTGGTGTCACTACATGGCACTGGTGTCACAAGTGTCACTACATGGCGTCTCTTGTCACAGGTGTCACTATCACTGCATGGCCCCGGGGGTGTGGCACAGTGTCCGTGTTACTGCACACCTCCCTGGGGTGTCACACAGTGTCACCATGGCTGCACAGCCCCACTCGTGTCACACGGAGCTGCCGCGCAGCCCTGCGGTGCTGCACAGCTTCACTGTTGCTCCCTGGAGTGTCACATGGTGTCACTGTCACCGCGCAGTGCACAGGGTGTCACTGTCACTGTGGGGCCGCCGGGTGCCACGCAGTGTCACTGCAGCTCCCGTGGATTGTCACACAGAGTCACCGTCAGTGCCTGGTGCTGGGGCTGTCACACAATGCTATGTCACTGCGTGGCCCACGAGGTGTCACCCACTGTCACCGTCACCGCCGGCCCACAGCGTATCACCCAGTGTCACTGTCACTGCATGGCCCACGGGGTGTCACCCACTGTCACCGTCACTGCACAGCCCGGGGTGCCACACACCGTCACCGTGCAGGATACTCCCCAGCGGCACCCCCTGCACCCACCTGTCACCGCGCACCCTCTCCGTGTCACACCCCATCCCCACCGGCCGTGGGGCACCCCGCGATAGCACAGCTGGTCCCAGCAGCCCAAATCGCGGCAACTCCCACCCATGTCCCCCTGGCCCCGGCGACACGTCCCCGAGCCCGTCCCCTCCGCCAGCCGTGCGGCCGTCACCTCCCAGCACTCACCGCTGGCGCTAATTAACTGCCGGTGTTGGCAGCCCTTAATTGCCGCGCGGTGGGAGGGTGACGGGCCCCGCCGTGTCCGTAATGAGGGAGAGGCAGCGTGACGGGGACAGGGACGGGGGATGTGCCACCCACACCTTGCCCTCCCCCTGCCTGCGGCCGGGCTCCCCCCGCTGGGCAGGGGACAGTGCCTGCTGCTGGGCTGGGACACGTTAGGATGTTGCTGGCCCCGGGGCTAGAGCTGAGCTGGCCAGCTAGCCAGCCCCTGGGTGAGCTGGCCAGGCAAGCAGAGAGAGCTGGACAGGCAACCTGACTGGTGATCTACTGGCCAGCCAGGCAACCAGCCCGCCAGCCACCAGCCCACCCCAGCCATCCACTTATCCAGCCAACCGGCTGGGTGTCCAGCCAGCCCGCTCACTGCCCCTGAGCCAGTTGGCCACCAACCACCCAGCTCACCAACCAGCCATCCAGTTGTCCTTCAAGGGCACCCGACAGTGGCCCTCACTGCCCACAGCTGAGTATCCCCCTCCCCCATAGCCCCTTCCAGAGCCCATCTTTAGGACACAGCTGGAATTCGGGGGACAGCGTCTAAATTCATCAGGACAGCCTGCAAGCAGCCACTCCATCCCCAGGCTCGTCATCGTGGGCCGACATTGGGCTCATTGGTTGTGTGCAGCTCTGTCTTAATTCCAGCTGAGCCAGTCCTGGGCTGAGCCACGGTGGCAGGGTCTGCAGGCAGGTGCGGGGGGCACAGTGTCCCTGTCCCCCTGGCCAGGTGCGGTGCTGTAAGTAGTGTCTGCTACAATGCCAGGAGGGGAAACTGAGGCACGGCACGGTGTCAGCCCCACGAGCCCCCTGCCCTGGCCCGGCCACCCTCACCCTTCCTCAAAACCTCCTCCATGAGTTCCACAGCGAGCGGGGGGGGGGGGAGCACAGCCACCCCCCGACCAAACCTGCGGCCCTGGAGCATTGATTGTCCCCCTCCCGCTGCCGGCGTCCCCAGCACGGCCCAGCCGCCCCCGCCCGCGCTGCCAAAGCAAACAGCCGAGGGCTCGGCCGGCATCGATTCTGCGGGAGCTGCTGTTTGCTTAACCTTTGCAGAGGAGCGGCGGGCGTCGAGCGGAGCCGCAGCCACCGCCACTACAGCTGCAGCCACCACAGACACTGCAGCCACCACTGCCACTGCGGCCACCGCTGCCACTGCTGTCACCACAGCCACTGCAACCACTGCTGCCACTGCAGCCACCACTGCCACTGCGGCCACCGCTGCCACTGCAGTCACCACAGACACTGCAGCCACCACAGCCACTGCAGCCACCACTGCCACTGCTGCCACCACAGACACTGCAGCCACCACAGCCACTGCAGCCACCGCTGCCACTGCTGCCACCACAGCCACTGCAGCCACCGCTGCCACTGCAGTCACCACAGCCACTGCAGCCACCACAGCCACTGCAGCCACCGCTGCCACTGCTGCCACCACAGACACTGCAGCCACTGCAGCCACTGCTGTCACCATAATCACTGCAGCCATCACCACAACAGCTGCAGCCACCGCTGCCACCCCAGCCGCTACTGCCACCGCCACCACCGCAACCACTGCAGCTGTGACAGCCACTGCTGTCACCACTGCAGCCACCACTGCCACCACAGTCACTGTGGCCATCACCACTACCATTGGAGCCACTACTGTCACTGGAATCGCTGCTGCCATCGCTGCCATCACAACCACCACAACCACGGCAGCAACTGCTGCTGCAACCTCCCACCTTTTTCCCTTTCCCAACTCCTGCACTCCCAAACGTGGCCCTTTGGAGCTTTGTGCTCAGGTGGGTGGAGCTGGTTTGAGGGGCTGCACTGCACCCCCTCCCCATGCAGGGCTTGGGGACAGGGAGCACCTCAGGGACTCCAGCCAGTGTCACCTGGGGTGTTGTACTCCCCATACAGTGCTGCTGTCCCACAGCAGTGTTGAGGCTGTCCTGGCTCTGCACCTGGCTGTAGGACCACAGTGTGGGGACATGGTGGCCGAGGGTGGTGACCTTGCCATGGGGACAGGGTGTCCCAGAGTAATGCAGTGGCCTGGGGTGGTGGCTTTGCCAAGGGGACACAATGTCCTGTTGCAACAAGGTGACCTGGGGCTGTGTCCCCACCATGAGGATGCAGTAGCCAGGATCAGGGATGTCCCCTTACCCTCCAGGTGAGATGATGCCCCCAGCGTGGGCCTGCCCTCCCTCAGTGTCCCTGCCATGGCCACCCCGTCCCCACGCAAAGCCCCCTGCCCACCCGGGCTATCCCTGTGCTGATGGTGACTCACGCAGCCCGTGACCTCGTGAGGCGTATTTTTAGGTACTTGTTAAAACAGAAAGATAATGAGGAATAGGGGGCTGTGGAAGGAGGGGTGACAAAAATGACGGAGAAAAGAACCAGGGAAACAGCTGGTGACATAATGGTGACAACTTTGAGGGGAGAATATAGTGCTGGCAGCACCCCCACCCCAAAATACTGTCCCCCTCCCCAGCCTTGCAAAGCCCCCAGGAATAATTGCTTCCTTAAAGGCAGCTAATTGATTTATGCTCGCTGATTAAATCCTCTGCGGGAGCCGGGGGACATGCGGGGGCGATCGATGGCTGTCAAACGTCCCCTTGGTCCCGCTTCTGTTGGGGCGGGGGTGGGGCTTGTCCCCCGTGTGTCCCCTGGGGTTTGGGGCCATTGCACAGGCATGAGGAAGATGAGGGGATGCACCCCCAGAGTGTTTTTTGTGGGTAGGGGAGATGATGACCCTACGGACCTCACAGGTGCCACCGAGGTTGACGCCACCTCGGCATTGTCACCCGGGGCCACTGAGCGGCTGTGGCGGGCGGCACCGGGAGCGGCCCCAGACTGCTCCACTCCTGTGTGTCCGTGTCCCCCTCCCCCGTCCCCGCGTCCTTCGCTCACCCCCGGCGCTGGCGGCGCCTGTCACTTGCCATCGCGTCCTGCTGTCCCCGCCGAGGCTGATGGAGATGGCAGGCGGCGGAGCGGGCGCAGCCGCGTGTCCCCATGTCATGAGCCCGCCGGTGCTCGGCCCGCGGGCGGCTCTTGCGCGCAGCCCGGCCGTGCCCGCGGTGCCACCTGCGGCTGCCCCGTTGTCACTGTGGCCTTGGCCACCAGCGGTGACTTCCCATCCCATGGACCCACGGCTGACCGCGATGAATGCTTGGCCACGGGGGTGTCACCTGGGCTGTGTCAAAGTGTGGTCCCTCGTGGGAGGGGAAACTGAGGCAGGGAGTAGGGGCGGGCCCTGGGGACCATCCCCCGTGGGTGTTTTTCTGTGGCGACACAGGTGACGGGTTCCAGAGGTGTCCCCAGCTCCACGGGGACGCTCGGAGTGCTCAGGGTCTAGCGTGGGGACAGGGCGTGGCTCGGTGACCGGGATCAGCGGGGGATCCCGCGCGCTTGGAGCAGGGGGTCAGTGGGGCCGATCCCACCTCCCTGCCTCAGTTTCCCTCCCTCGGAGACGGAGGGTGCGGCGGGGGCGTTGTCGTGGGCGTGGACAACACAGACGGAGGCGTGTCCGTGTTGTATGGGCGTGGCCGATGGGCGTGCCCGGCGGAGGGGTGGGCGTGTCCGGCGGAGTGGGCGTGGCCCGTGCGGCGCGGGGCGCACCGGAGCCAGTGGAGCGCAGCGGAGCCGCCGCCGCCACCAGCCCGAGCCCCCCCGCCGCCGCCGCCGCCGCCGCCCTGCTCCCCCCCGCCGGCACCATTCCCTCCCCCGGGCGCCAGCGCGCCCCGGCCGGGCGGCGGCTCAGCCTGGGCCGGAAAACTTTGCTGGCGGCCGCGGCGGGGGTGGTGATGGTGCTGGTGCTGGTGGTGCTCATCCCGGTGCTGGTGAGCTCCGCCGGTACCGACGGCCGGTACGAGATGCTGGGCACCTGCCGGATGGTCTGCGAGCCCTACGGCCCCGCCGCCCCCCCGCAACCGGCCGAGCGCGGCCCCCTCCCGCCCTCCACCCTGGTGCAAGGTCCCCAAGGCAAACCGGGGAGACCGGGAAAACCGGGACCACCGGGACCGCCCGGAGAACCGGGGCCGCCGGGGCCGGTGGGGGCGAGGGGTGAAGCAGGAAGACCGGGACCCCCGGGATTACCGGGACCGGGGGCTACGGGCGCCGTGAGCGCGGCCACCTACAACACGGTGCCGCGGGTCGCCTTCTACGCCGGCCTCAAGAACCCCCACGAGGGCTACGAGGTCCTCAAGTTCGACGACGTGGTCACCAACCTGGGCAACAGCTACGACGCCGCCTCGGGCAAGTTCACCTGCGCCATCCCCGGCACTTACTTCTTCACCTACCACGTCCTCATGCGCGGCGGCGACGGCACCAGCATGTGGGCCGACCTCTGCAAGAACGGGCAGGTAAGGGCTGCCCATCCCGGCTCCCTCTGCGGGAACGGGAGCTCTGCTGTCCCCAAGCGCGGGAGAAGGGCTGTGGGTGCTTTCTCGGGGTGCCCCGTCCTTCTCCTGGCCTCAGCGATGCCCCCTCTGGGTGTTCCATCCTTCTACTGGCCCCAGGAATGCACCTCCAGGTTGCCACATCCTCTTTGTGCTGATGATGGACCGCGGGTTCTTCCCCAGGGGCCCCGTCCTTCTCCCGGCCCCAGCGATGCTCTCCCTGGGTGCTCCATCCTTCTCCTGGCCCCGGGGATGCACCCCCAGGGTGCCACATCCTTCTCCCAGTGCTGATGGCGGGCTCTGGCTTCTTCCCCAGGGGCCCCATCCTTTTCCCATCCGCAGAGATGCATCCCCAGGGTGTCACATCCTTCTCCCAGTGGCAATGATGGGCTCTGGGTTCATCCCTGGCGTGCCACATCCTTCTCCCAGACACTGACGTGCACCCCTGGAGTGCTTTATCCTTCTCTCAGTGGTGAAGATGGGCTCTGTGTGCACCCTCAGAATGCCCTGTCCTTTTCCTATCCCCAGAGATGTACCCCCAGGATGCTCTGTCCCTCTCTCGGTGACAATGATGGGATTTGGGGCATTTCCAGGGTGCTACATCCTTGTCCTGGCACGGAGGTGTAACCCCAGGGCGCCCTGTTCTCCTCTCAGTGACATGATGGACGCTGGGTGCACCCCCGAGGGGCTCTGTCCTGCTCCCATCTCTGGAGCTGCATCCTCAGCGTTCCCCATCCTTCTCTCAGTGCTGGAGATGCTCCCCCAGGATGCTCCATCCTTCTCCCTGTGGCAGTGATGGGCTCTGGATGCGGCCCCGGAGTGCTCCCCGCCCTGAAGGAGCACCCCAGGGGTGCCCTGTCCTTCTCCCAGGGACACTGCAGAGCTCTGGGTGCACCCCTGGGGTGTCCCCATCCTCCTCTTCCTCCTCCTCCTCCTCCCATTCTCAGGCGCTGCCCTGTGTGCCCTGTCCCTCTCCCAGTGCTGAGGGCAGTCACCATCCACCCTGACGTGTCCCCAGGGTTCCCTCAGCTCTTTCCTTGGCCACGGAGATGGTCCTTGTGGTGCCTTGTGGTGCCTTGTGGTGCCTTTGGGCATCCCCACAGCGTCCCCGGGGTGTCCCCCGTCCCCCCCCCGGCCGTGCCATTGTCCCCGATGAGGTCCCTGGGGGGACAGGGCTTCTCCTCGCAGGGACAGTGTACGCGGTGGCCTCGAGGGGGGCAGTGCCTGTCCCGCTTTTGGGGGGCTGCGCCCGCAGCCCGGAGCCAGCTCTGCTGCTGGATCAGGACGGGCTGCGTGGAGGCACCGCGGGGAACACACACCCCGAGGGTGGCTCCATCCTTCCCCCTCCCCGCTCCCGCATCTCCCCGACCCCATCCCACTGGAACCCCCAATGCCAGGACTCAGCCTCGCCATCCACACGCTTTTCGGGTGCCCCTTTTTCACGCCATGTCCCCCTCCCGACCACGATTCCCCGAGTGACCCCCGGGATGCCACCGAGCTCAATTCCCCTGGATGTCACCGCAGCCGGCATTCCCGCGGGATCCATCCACTCTGCCCCGCTCCCCATCCTTATCTCGGGCATCACAGCCCGCGGTGCATCCTTGTCCTGAGGATGCAGGATTTAACCCAAAGCTGAGTTATCAGCCCAGGAGCAGCCGGGGTGTGAGGCAGGGAGTGGGAGCCTTGTCGCGGCCACCGCGTTTCACCCCTCGGCTCCGAGCCCTTCCGAGCGGGAGCACAGCAGGAGCCGCTCGGCAGCTTTTCTCCATCCAAACTGTTCAAATTTCCTTTCTTTTGGATTATTTTTGTCCTCTCCCACCCTCCAGCCCTAAATTTTGAGGGGTTCCAGCACTACTCGCTCTTTCTCCTAAGCATCCATGCAACTCCTGACTGAGCACCCCAAAAACTCACCTCAACCCTTTTGCCTCCCTCAAAATATTTTTTGGGGACCACCCCAAACCCTCCTAACCCCCCCAGCTCTGCGGGGCATCGACATTCCTGGATGAATTTCTATAAGCTATGGAGCCCCTTGTCAAAAGGAGCTACACTCGGGTGGGCGATGCAACTTAATTAACTGCTTGTTAATTACTATCAAGGCATCGCCGCATCGATATCTATAAAGAAGACTCCCCCCCCCCCCCCCCGAATGCCCCAAATAATTAAAAAATGGGATTATTTAGGGGATTGCTGCCAAAAGTCCCTGGTCCCTGGCATGGTGTGGGGTTCCCAACAGATAAAGGTCGATCCTGGCATCTTCAGAGAGAGTCAGAACTTGGGGGGCCCCCTCTGACCCCCAAAATCCCCTGGGTGCTGCCGGTTTGGGGACTGCACATCACCGTTGGGTCGGGGCTGGAGTTAATGAGAGCCAGGGGAGCTGCTGGTGGTGATTAATTAGCATTAATTATTATTTGTATTAGCGGGTAGCTGAGGCGAGGGCAGCAGGAGGGGGGAGGTGGACGGATGGAGGGACGGACAGATTGATTGATTGATTGATTGACGGACGGACGGATGGCCAGGGCTGGTACCGGGTGGTTTTGGGGTCCCCATACTGTAGGAGGGCCACGCACAGCTCAGGGAGAGTCACAGCCCCGGGGGATTGTTGGGGACAGTCCCCAAGGGTACACAAGGACCTGCTGGGGGTCCTGAGGGAACCACTGCCCCCAGGGGGGTCGGGGGGGCATCTGCTGATACACCCAAGGGCCCTGGGGGGCAGCTGCTGCTGTGCCCAGGGGGGTCTGAGGGGGGGCACGCACGGCTGCACCCAGGGGTGCTGGGAGGGCTGTGCCCGAGGATCCTGGGGAGCACCTGCCGAGCCCCCTCTGTTTGGGGGTCTCGGGACGCAGCTGCTGCCGCGCCTCGGGAGTGCTGGGCCATGGTGGCACGTGGTGTCCCCGAGGCCCCAAGTGTACATGGCAGCACCCCCACTGTCCCCGCCTGAAAGCTCTTGGGTGCAGCCACCTTGGGGACCACTCTAGAGTGTCCCCAGAACCAGGGACACCCCAGTATTGTCACTGGGGTCAGGGACAGCAGCTGCAGCAGAGTCCAGGCTGGGGCCATGCCACCCCCTGGCTCCCACCTCCCGGCTGTGCCGTGGGGAAACTGAGGCACAGAACAGGACAAGGGGTGAGGCCATCGCGGGGGGCCGTGGTGCAGCCCCCCTGCTGTGCCTCTGCGGTGCCGGGAGCGGCTCAGCCCGGGCCCAGCGCTGCCATTTATCTTCCCTGGTTAGCGAGGGCTGGCGGGCCCGCGGTGACGAGGCGGCTCCTTAACGAGGGAAGACGGATGGCACCGGGCAGCTCCAGCTGTGGGGGGGGACCATGGTGGGAGCCCGGCGCCAAATGGCTTTTCCTGGTTCTCCTTCCTCACGGCTTCTTCCTTCACTCCTCTTCCTCAGCAAAACCCCAGGAGAGGCAGCGTGCCCTGGAGATTGGGGCGCTGTGACTGACTGGGATTCAGGGTCCCCCAGCGGGAATGGGGACCCTCGCGGAGGCAGGGTAGACACAGGGTGACTTTTAACAGGGTGAGTGTTGCTGGTGGCATGGGGGACACGGCTGCGCGGGCGCGAGCAAGTCCTACGGGATCACCAGCCTGGCTGTCGGTAGGTTCCAGAGTTAACAGCATCTGACCCAGCACCACAGGCTGCCGGTGGGCTCAGGGAGGTGCAGTGGGGAGGAGTGGTCCCCTGGGACCCTGTCCTGGGGGCAAAGGACAGGACTGCATGGGGACAGCCGTCCTTCTCCCACCGCTCCGGGACACCGCAGCCGCTCGCCGCTGCCTGCCCGCCCGGCGCGAGCCAATTAAGAGCCGATTCTCGTCGGTTGTAATTAGCGGCACCTTCTCCCGGCGCAGCGCTTCTGCATTTCACTTGGGATTTCACCAGCCGCCTTGTCACTGTCACCCAGCGCCGCGATCTCCCCGCGAGGCGCCGGCAGAGATTTGATTACCCAAAGAATTGTGCAGCGGCAGCGGGCTCCAGCCACGGAACCGCTTCTGCAGGCGGCGACGGCTCCTCTGGCTCTGCCGGCACCCAGGAAACCTTTATGGGGGAGCATCCTGCCCCGCAGTGGGTGCGGGTCCGTGTGAAGAAGGATTTGAGTTCAGCCCTCGCCACACGCTGACGGTCCCTGTGCAGCTCCTGGCAGGCTCTGCGGGATGGGCTGGGTTCAGTGGTTTGTTTTGGGGCTGGGCTGGGAGATGAGGTCCTGTGTCCCAGGGATTGTCCTGTATCCAAACCCAGAGGCGAGGTCCTGTGTCTGAGCTGGGGTCCTGCATCCAAGCCTGGATCTGGGGTCCCATGACGGTGCTGTGGTCCCACATCCGAGCAGGGAGCTGCGGTCCTGTATCCAAATCCGGAGTCAATCCTATGTGAGAGCCGTAGTCCACGTCTGAATGTGGAGCTGAGGGCCCTTGTTGGAGACATAGTCCCATGGCCCTGTATCCAAACCTGGATCTGGGGTGTCAGAGCTGTGGTCCCGTATCAGAGTGGGGTCCTGTGTCTGGGCTGTAGTCCTGTGTCTGACTCCAGACCCGCAATCACACATCGGTGCCACGGTCCCCACCCAAACCCAGAGCCGTGGTCCCGTGTCTGTGCCCGCGGGGCATGGAGAGGCTCTGGGCGGTGCTCGGAGGAGCCGCCTCCCCCCGGGACCCTCTCACCCGTGGTGGAGGATGCGGGGCACCGCGCACTCCACCGGGGCGGGGAATCTGGTGTGTGTGAGGCGGGACCCGCCGTGTCCCGTGCGATCCTGAGCTGGTCCTGCGGTGTCCCCTGGGCAGGTCCGGGCCAGCGCCATCGCGCAGGACGCCGACCAGAACTACGACTACGCCAGCAACAGCGTCATCCTGCACCTGGACGCGGGGGACGAGGTCTTCATCAAGCTGGACGGGGGCAAAGCCCACGGCGGCAACAACAACAAGTACAGCACCTTCTCCGGCTTCATCATCTACTCGGACTGAGCCCGGAGCCGCGGCACCGCCCCCGGCCCCCCCCGCACCCACCCAGCCCCCGGCACCCCCGCAGTGCCCCCCCAGCCCCCCGGCACCCCCACAGTGACCCCCAGCCCCCCGGCATCCCCGGGCCGTGCTTTGGTTCCCTGCTGCCCCCCGGCTCCCCCCGCTCCTGCCCGGCCCCACCGCTCCCCCCGCCACCGTCCAGCTCACGGGTTCCCCTCCCCGCGCTCCCGGCTGCCTTCGGTGCCCAGAACCCCCTTTTCCCTGCGCTCACACCAAGGCTGCCATTCGAGGGCTCGGGGCTGCGGAGGGTTGGGGGTGGCAAGAGGCTGGGGGTGCCCCCCGCGCTGCCCCACGGCGCCCCCATCCCCGGCTGTGCCCCCCTTGTCCCGCCCCTGCTCTCTGCCCGCCCCGGGGCCGTGCCGGGGGTCTCGGGGGGTCCGACTGTACAGTGTCCGCACGGCCCCGGGCCGGGGGGCTGTGCTGGGGCGGGGAGAGCCGCCGCCCTGCCCCCCCGCCGGGGTCACAACATGGTAAAGCAGAGCTGTGATCTCTCCCCGTTTGCTGTGTGTGTCCCCAGTGTCCCCCACCCTGGGGACGAGGTCTTTCTGCCACCCCGACCCGCTTGGTTTATCAAATCAGCCCAGCCACGAGAGGCTCCCTGTCCCTCCCCCGCCTTCACTGGGGCCGCTTGGGGTGCCACCATTACCATGGCCCTGTCCCCAGGGCCCAGGTGTCCCCATGAGCGGGTGTCCCCTGAGTAACACAGCACTGCCACTGTGAGGGGAGGGGCACGGTCAGGCCACACTGAGCCACTGGGACCCCCGGGCGCAAGCGGTGTCACCGCTGCCTCGGCACGGGCAGGACATGGTCCAATTAGAGGTGACAGCGGGTGCCCGGGGCCAGCGGCCGCCTCCGGAGTGGCTGTGGTGGGATCAGAGGGTGGGAGCCCTGGGGACACAGAGTGGCTTTGGGGACAGGACGGGGTTGGGTGTCCTACTGGCTCTATGTGTGTGCCCCGGGTGTGTGTGTCCCCAAGAATGTGTGTGCATGTCCCCAGGTGAGTGTGTGTCCCCAGATATGCGTCTGTGTCACGTGCGTGTGTTCCAGGCATGTGTGTTCCAGGTGTGTGTATGTGTGTATGTGTGTTCCAGATGTGTGTGTGTGTGTTCCAAGTGTGTATGTGTGTTCCAGATGTGTGTGTGTGTGTGTGTGTGTTCCATGTGTGTATTTGTTCCAGGTGTGTGTGTGTGTGTGTGTGTTCCAGGGGTGTGTGTGTGTATATGTGTTCCAGATGTGTGTGTGTGTGTGTGTGTGTTCCATGTGTGTATTTGTTCCAGGTGTGTGTGTGTGTTCCAGGTGTGTGTGTTCCAGGGGTGTGTGTGTGTGTGTTCCAGGTGTGTGTGTATGCTCCAGGTGTGCTCCCTCCCCCAGCTCTCTGTGTGTATCCCAAACCTCGGCGGGTCCGGGCGCTATTCTCCAGCACCGATCTCAGCTGGAGGCGGCGGTGGGACCGGGCTGGATCCCAGCCCCGAGCAGAAGGACCCCGAGAACGGTGCCGAAGCTCCGTTCGGGGATCCTCCCGGACCCCCCGGGACCCCCGGGACATTCCAGTCCCCCCGGGACCCCCGGGACATTCCAGTCCCCTCGGGATCTCCCAGCCCCGCCGCCCTCCGGGGCGCTGAGCTACTGCCGCTGCTAGCCCGGGAGCCGCCGGCAGGGGGCGCAGCGGCAGCGAGACTGCAGCTCCCATGGCTCATCGCGCGGGGCTCAGGACTACAGCCCCCATGAGGCACCGCGCGGGGAGCAGCCAATGGGAGCCGGGAAGAGACACGGGGCCAATCAGAGGGCAGGGCGGGGCCTCGCGGGCAGTTTAAAGGCGGTGCGGCGGCGGGAACCGGCCTGGAGCGGAGCGAGCGGGTTCGTGGCCGTGGGGGCATGGAGTGGGTGCAGTGCTCTGTGTTTTAGGGGTTTTTGAGGGGCTTTAGGGTCCCGATTGAGGTGCAGGCACAGTGAGGAGGCCGTGGCTTAAGAGGGCGTCAGGTCGTGAGGGGCTGAGCGGGCACGAAGGGGACGGTGTTACCATTGTGGCGTGAATAGTTCCAGGAGCGGTTTGGAGCCGAGGCGCCTCTCCCTGGATCCCCTTCCCGAGGAGGCTCCGTGAGCACCGGCAGCGATCCCGAGGAGCAGCTCCTTACCCGGGTCGGTGTCCCGGCTCCCCGCCCGGACACACGGGCAGCGTGCGGTGGGAGCTGCACAGGGGAGATCCTGCCGTGGAAGTGCCTCAGAAAGGAATCACCGTGCACTGAACGCAGTGTCCAGCACACGATACAGTTAATTTTCCCGCTGCATGCTGGACTCTGGGCTCGCTGTGTCCCTGCAGAGCCCTGGACCCTGCCTGGACCCACAGCAGGCGCAGGCACAGCCCACACTCGACCCACTGCAGTAACTGCACCAGAATGCTGAACAACGGAAATACTCAAACCCACTCCTAGAATTGATGTGGAATCTGCTCGGGACATTTTAACCCTCTCCCTTTGTTTCCTCCCTGCTGCAAGGATCCCGGGTGAACTCAGCCAGCATCAGCAGTTGGATGTCAGGAGAAGGAAGGTGGGCTGGGGTCCCATACGGGTCAGAAATTGTTCAGGAAATTTTCTGGCCATCCATCCCAGCGCCCCTCTGACAGTCACATTCGTACCCCTCCAGACTGGCACTGCTGGGACTGAAGTCCCTTCACAGCAGCAGCTCCAGAGATTCCTCAACAGGAATTCCTCCCTTGATTTTAATGGGGCATTTGTCTAATATACTCAAAGGAAAAAGTTTCAAGGGATTTGACACTGCCTTGACACGCAGTATTATTGCAGGTACCAAACAGAACAAAATTAAGATCAACAGAGTTGCCTTAGGCCAGAAAGAATTATCAATATAAAATCACAGGAAAGGGTTGATTGTTCCCTACCTATTGACATACTGGGTCAGTTACCTGGTGCTGGCATTTGAATGTTTGGAGGAAGGTGACCTGGGTCAGAAACTTTTCAGGAAATTTCCTTTCATCCATTCTGGGGGTGCCCTGGCAGCTGCACTCCCACCCCAGATGGGCACTGGTGGGGCCAAGGCTGTCAGCAGTGCCCAGGGCCCCCTGTTGCCTCCCCCACACCCCATCTCACAGTTGATCCTGCTTTCCTCTCCAGCTCAGCCCCGGGGCTCTGTGCAGTTCCAGGCTCTGGTTCTTTTAAGGAAGGAATCATCCACTGTGCTGCAGCAGCTCCACACCTTGAGCCTTCTGTGGAGGGGCCTTAACAAACCTCCCAGGCTTCCATCCCCTCCCAGTCTGTGCACCTGACTGTGGGGTCTTCCTGCTGAGCCATCATCTCCTGCTGTGTCCAAGTCCCCAGTTACCTGCCTGGTGCTGCAGGGCCCTGGACCCTTGGGGTCAGTGCCAGGTCCTGGCCACTTGCTAGGGGCTCTGCCATTTTCCCCACAGGGCTCACCCTGCAGCTCCCAGGGCAGCTGCCCCCCAAACTCTCTGCACTGAATGTGCTCCTCAACATGAGGGACACTCATTACACACCCAAACTGCAACAGAGCAACATCCCCAGACACCCTCATCCACAGCTGCACCTGCAGCCTGGAGCTTCCTTTGTCCCCTTTCCAAATCCAGCACAGCAGACACGGTCCCACGGGACATCCTCATCCCTGAACTGGAGGGACACAGGGCTGCTGGCTGGGTGAGGAGCTGGCTGGGGGCAGCCAGGTTTGTGGGCAGTGGCCCCGTGTCCTGGGGGGGGGGCTGGTGACCAGGAGTGTCCCTGAGGGCTCTGCAGTGGCACCGGGGCTCTGCCAGCCCTTCCTCACTGGCACCCACAGGGGCTCAGCATGTTCACAAAGGGGACACCAAGCTGTGGTGCAGGTGGCATCCAGGGGGACCTGGACAAGCTCGAGAAGTGGGACCAAGAGAACAGATGAAGTTCAATAAAGCCAAGAGCCAAGTGCTTGGGACTGTCCCAGGCACCAGCACAAAGTGGAAGAAGAGCTGAGAACTTGTAGAGAAGGACTTGGGGGTTCCACTGGAGGAAAAGCTGCACCTGAGCCAACAGCGAGCACTGGCAGCACCAAACCCCAAACACATCCTGGGCTGCAACAGAAGAGTGGCCAGAGGGGAGTGAGAGAGGAGATGCTGCCCCAACGCTCTGGGGAGCAGTAACGAGACACCTTTTAGGGTCCCGTCCAACCCAGACCCGTCCGTGGCCCTGTGGATCCACGATAATGAATCCTCGGGGCTCCTTTGGTCCCGGCACAGCTCCAGAGGCACCAGGGACACCGTTCCGGGGCTGCCGAGCACCGGCGGATCCCGAGCGCGAGTGACCCCGGCCGGGCTGTGCGGGCCCCGCGGGTCCGGGCAGATCCCGGAGGGTCCCGGCGGGTCCCGGCAGGTCCCGGCAGGTCCCGGCAGATCTCGCTCTGCTCGCAGCCCGTTCTCGGTGCCCGGGGCTGTGCCTGGTCCCCTGCACGGCGCCGGCGCTGCTGTCCCCGCTGGGTCAACTCTGCTGTGCCGGAGGGGCGGAATAGGGACACGGGGATGGGGAGGGGAGGGGGGCCGGGCTGTGGGAGGGGGCTCTGAGTGCACCGAAGGAGTGATAGGGCCGTGAGAGATGGGGAGGCTGAGTGGGCTCGAAGGGAGATGTTGGGAGGCTGTGGAGGGAGCTGTCTCAAATGGATTCGGGGTTTTTGGAGAGGCTGTGGGGGTCCAGGGGAGCAGTAGGAGCATGAAGGGGTTTGTAGGGCCGTTCAGGATCCAAGGAGACCGAAGGAGGGCCACGGTTTTGGGAGAGGCTGTGGGAGCCTGAAGGGGTCTCATGGGGGGCACCAAAAGGACACCGGCCGGGATTGGCACTGGGAGGGGGTGGGCACAGACCCCAAGGAGGGGGAGGAGGACTGTGAGACCTCGCCCAGCCTGGGCATTTCTCTCCCCCACTGTACCTCCAGCTGAAGTTGCTCGCCCCCAGACCGCATGAGGACCCAGATCGGTGGCTCGGGAGCCGCGTCCCCCCCAGCCCCATGCCCCAGCCCCAGGAGGGCTCCATGGCCGTGGTGCCGCACGGGAGGGAGCTGCCCCCCCGAACTGAACCAGCCCATCCTGAACCAGCACGGGATGCTGCTCAGCCCCGAGGAGCCTGTGGCACCGGCTGCCCCCACAGGAAGCTCAGATTTGTGTTTGACCGCGTTTTTGAGGGGGCCAGGCAGGAGGAGGTGCTCCAGCACACCACGCTCCCTCTGCTGGGAGCGCTTCTGGCTGGCTCAGCTGCTCCGCTGTCCTGGCGCACAGTCTGATCCTTGCAGGAGCTCCCGCCCGACCCGCTCCAGGCTGGCTGGGCTCAGAAGAGCCCCGAGTTTAATTTGGAATCCCTCATGCGTCTTTGGGAACGGGGTGACACAACAGTAACCCAAAAACACACGGCCTGAAGCTTGTTGGTTCCAGCAGTGCTCGGCACTGGGAGACGGGTGGGGAGGATGAATATGGGCTTTGGGGTAGAGGGGAGGCTGGGCAGGAGCTGTCCAGGCACTTTGAGGAACAAGGATCTCTTGCTCTTGTCTGTTCTGGGCTAGGAAGGATGGGAAGAAATGCGGTGGATGCATGGGGAAAGAGCCCCGTGGCTTTGCCATCCCTCCCAGGCTGAAGGGCTCTGTAGAGCCGGGTCTGACAGGTCCTGGGCAGCTCCCACAGCCCGTCGCTGCTGCTGCAGCCCAGAGCCAGCTGTTCCCAGCTGTTGGCAGCCATTGGATGTCATGGACACACTCTGGGGAGGAGCCCAGCACTGCCCAGGCTCACCCTGCACTGGCCGCTCGGACCAGGGGATGCTGCTCCAGCTCTTGGTGGCTCCTGGCAGACACTGAAGAGCTGCCCCTCTCCCCAGGCCCCAGCAGTGAGTGCTGCCCTCGGCAGGAGGGCTGAGCTCCAGATCAATGAGTCCCATCCTGATGTGGAGGCTCCAAAGGAGGTGCTGGAAATGGGGGTGAAAGAGAGGAAGCAGAAATACCTCATGAGGAGAGGGTTGGAGGTGACCTGAGCATGGGAGCAGTGCTCATCTGGAGACTCCTGTCCCTGCTGCATTAGGCAGGCTGGGAGAAACCAGGGAGAAAAATTGCCCTGAGGAGCAGTGGAGAAAGTTGTGAGTTTTACCTTGTGTCTTATCTGTGTGGGAAACTCCTCTGCTCTCCTCTGCTCTGCTCTGCTCTGCAGCCAGGACCCAACCTTCTGCTGCACCTGGTGAGTTATGATCATTTCAGCACCCACCCATTCTCCCTCCAGTGTTTGCCTACTCCTTTGGGAGTCAGGAACACCCACACCATGGTGGGCTGCAAGACCAGTCCCTGGCCATGGTGGAGCTGTACAGGAGGCTCAAAGCCATGAAGGACAAGAGCTGCAAGGTCCTTGTCTCCTATCAGCAGGTTTCTGTGGCCCAGCATGTCCCCTCCTGCCTCAGGGTCCCCAGGGAAGAGATTTGGGGTTGATCCAGAGCCTGTAGTGCCACACTCAGGGTACCTGCAGTGTCCCCTGCTGTGCCTGGGCTTTGCAGGGCAGCCTGGCTGGGAGCAGGGTCACCCACCCAGTGGAGTGAACTGGAGCTGCTGGTTTCTGCCAGCTGCAGCAGGGGGCTTTTCTCTCCCTTCTGTGCTCCACAGAGCAGTGAGAGCTTCCTGGCTGGAAGGGCTGGAGAGGAGGGGCTTTGGGGGAACTGCCCAGCAAAGCTCTGGAAGCTATTCCTGCCTTCTGAGCCCCATCAGCTGCTCCCAGTGGAATGTGGTGGGATCAGAGGGAACTCCCAGCTCTGCCAGGTCCTGCAGGGGTACCCAGATCTTCTCTCAGCTCCCTCCCAGAGAATCAATCTTCAGCCTGACCTCAATTTTCTGCACCAGGTGTACAAACAGCATCTATGACCTGCTGGAGCCCTGGGGCCTGCTGAACATCTGGGAGCAGCCTGGGAAAGGAGCCGTGGCACAGGGTCTCTCCATCCACCAGGTCTGGCAGAAGGGCACAAAGACTGGGACAGACTTGCCTGCAGCAGTGCTGAGAGTGGCTGGGAGTCCTGGGGACACAGGGGTGGAGGTCCCAGTGTCAGGTCAGTGTCAGGGGGTGTCAGGTCATGTTGTAGGGGAGGCTGTGGGAGCCTGAAGGGGTTCAGGCTCATAGGGGGTCTAAGGGGGCACTGGCCAGGGCTGGCACAGGGAGGGAGTAGGAAGCAGAGCCCAGGGGGAATGTCTGAGGCCTCCCCCAGCCTGGGGATCTCTCTGCCTCACTGCACCCCCCAGCTGAACCAACCCCCCACCTCAAGGAGTTCATGAGGACACAAACCACTGGAACTGGAGCCATGTCCTCCTGCAGCTCTGTGACCCCAGCCCAAGCAGTTGCAGGAGTGGGGAGACACAACAGCAACCCCAGAACACACAGCCTGAAAGTGTTCAGTGCCTGCCCTGTGCTGGGAGCACAGGGAGTGCAGGGGACAGGGGCTGTGGGGTCCCAGTGGCTCCTGGCTGCTGCTGGCAGCAGAGGTGGCTCCAGCTGCCTGGGGCCCGCAGAGCTGCCGGAGCTCTGGCCCGGGGTGTCCAGCTGCTGTGTCCAGCTGCTGACCCAGCCCCTGCCCCTTCTCCCCCAGCCCAGGCCACCAGAGCAGCTCCTGCACACCTTGGCCAAGGGCAAGAGACACCAGGCCCAGCTCACACCAAGGCAGCAGCTCCTCCTCTGCTCCCACCCCATCTCCAGGTGAGGGCTGCTGCCTCTGGGACTGTTCCTGTGCTGCTGGAAACGGGGCTGGAAGCTGTGCCAGGAACAGCATCCCAGGGCTGTGCCCCTGAGCACTGAGATGGGAATTTTGCTCCCTGGGGCTCTGTCCATGGGCTCTCTGGTCTCAGTGCAGAGCTGCCAGTGGATTTCAATTCCAGCCAGGCCCTC
>NC_136679.1:3788951-3858951 GCF_903797595.1 Erithacus rubecula | reverse complement strand
TTCCCCAGCCTCCTCCGCCTCCGCAGCCCCGAGGTGGCCGTCAGGAGCTGCCTGGCCCCTTGCCCGGAGAAGGAAGCGCCCAAGGAGGGCGTGCAGTCCATCTCCAACATCATTTTCAAGGTGGGCAAGAAGCCCCAGCTGCCCAATGTCCCCATCCAGTACCACAGGCAGCCCCCCAAAACCGACCTGGTGATCTCGTGTCCGGGCGCGCGGCCGGAGCACGCCGTGGCCTGGGACAAGGGCTCCGTCCGGCTCTACCGCTCCCGCTACCTGCTGGGGGCCAGGAAGAACATGAGGCTCTTCATCGACCACGGGAACCACCTGCACCTGCAGCAAGTGCGCAGGAGGGACAAAGCCACCTACTTCTGCTGGCGGGAGGGAGAGCTGGTGGCCGGCTTCCAGCTCACTGTCACCTACGAGCCCCGGCGCCAGCGCAGCCCCACCGACCCCGAGTCGATCTTCGTCATGAGGACTGTGGGCATCTGCTTTGCCATCATCATCTCCATCTTCTTCCTCATCCACCTGTCCCGCTACAGCTACCTGCTGCTCAGGAAACCAGCCAAGTTATAGCAGCTCCCCCACAGGACACTTGGGCACCTCGGGTCACCCTCACATAGGAAATTTCTAATGTCCACTTTCACAGATTTTGGTTTTAACATTTTTTTCAATGTTTGTTTTCGACTTTTTGAAGGGAAAATAGTTTGGGTTTTTTTCAAATTAATCTGGCAATTTTCTTCAGAGCTCTCTCTGCTTTTGAGGTGCTCTTAACTAACCCAACTCAGCACAGAATTGGGGGTCAATATTTGTGCCTGACAGAGTTATCTTACCATCCCAAAGGTGGTGGCATTTCTGCAGAGTTTCAGCAGGAGCAGGATGTGCCCTCCAGGCTCATCTCCTGTTTGTGGATGTGACTCAAGGATTTCAGCATTCCCAAGAGAAATCCTGCTGTGCAGGAGGGCATTGTGGGTCCCAGCACTGCTCTGATATTTGAACCATGTCTGTCAGTGGTGCTGAGCCAAACACCTGGTGATGACATGAGAAGCAAAATCAGGGATGGAGGCAGGAAGAGATAGAGCTGTGGAAACCATCTGCATCTCCCACATCCAGTGATGGGGCAGGGCACAGCTGGTTGGGTCTTTGAAGGGCAACACACCCACCCAAAGCCCCAGCATGAGCGGGGGTGGGCTCACACACAGAGGCAGCTCCAGGCCTGACTCTCCCTGGGGACTTTGCCACCAAACTCGGCCCCCAGGCAGCCTGACAGTGTCCCCAGGGCTGTGGGTGCCAAGCCCAGGGCTGGTGCAGGCTCACCCAGCAGCACTGCTCCATGCCTTTCCCTCTGAATCCTTAAAAATCACCCAGTAGGATCCAATGTGCTTCCCCCACTGCCCTGTAACCCCCTCACACCTCCAGGAACAGCCCCTGCAGGGACAGAGGTGCTGGAAGCTGAGGACTGCTGCTGAATCCTCACCAGCCGTGGTTTGCTTGTTGGGAGGCAGAGCTGGCAGCAGGAAGGGCAGATTTCCAGCACAGCTCAGGGATTTGTGCAGGCAGGAATCCAGGACCCACCAACAAGCCCAGCTGGGAGCTGGCTGGAAAAGCATCCAGACACCTGGGCTGCTCCCTGCAAGCAGCAAGGGCGAGGCACCAGGCTCAGGCTGCAGTGACAGCCAGAGCCTCCATCTGCCCAGGCAGCCTGACAGCCCTCTAACCGTTCCCTTTTGGGCTCCCATGGGACTCCCCATAAGGGGATCCAGGGTTCAGGAGCTGCTCTGAAAAAGGCAGTTTCTGTGGGGTTGGGCTCCATTGTGGCTTTTCCCCATCTCCATCACCCCAGGGTCCTGTGGGCGTCTCTGCACCCTCTTCTGGGCCCGGGGAGGTCTGGGCATCCTTCTCACTGTCCCAAAGTGCAGTTGAGTGGTGGGGAAACCTCCTGGGGCCTGACACTCTGTAGAGTGATGAGGAAAAGGTTTTGTTCTGTATCTCCCCCCTGCTCCAATCCCATCACCATCCCCATGTGATGCCCCCACTCTGGGACACAGACCCCCAAGCACCCAACCCAGGGACCAGTGTTCCAAGCACCCTTGTGATCCACTTCCCTGCCATGCCAGGGCACATCTGGCACTGTCACCTCTGGCTCCCTGCAGCACTCCTCCCTGGGAGCAGGGCTGGCATGGGGACAGATCCGTGTGTGCTGCTGTCCCACGGGTCACCAGCTCTTCCTGGCTCCTTCCCTGCCCGGCAGCAGCTCAACTCACCTTTGTCTCCTTGAGCCTGGAGGCTGCCAATTAAAACTCCCAGTTCGTTTGTCTCATTAAGGGGGGCTGGGGAGCAGGAGGAGGGGGAGCCCAGCTCTGCCTCCCGCCGCTGCCGTGCTTTGATCCCGCTGCGTGGGAGCCCGGAGAGAACCAATCCCTGGGGAGCAGGGGGTGCCCACACAGGACCCCAAAGCTCCCCAGCCCCTGCTGTGTCCCCCCTCCACCTGCTGGGCACCCCGGGGAGGGAGGCTCCCTGTCACTAGAGCTGTGACACAGCACGTGTCTCCAGGGATGCCACTGTTGTCTGGGGACACAAGAGCCACTGGGGATGTGTAGGTGTCCCAAACCTGGAATTTCTGTGGGCACAACTGGTGACACAAGCACAGGACAGCCGGGGGAACACGGCGCTGGCTAGAGACAGGGAGCTGCGGGGGATTAAAGAAGGATGTGGGAGCTGTCCCAGTCCCACCAGTCCCACCAGTACGGTCCTTGCTGGCTCTGGGTCTCCCCAGAATGCACCCACAGGGACACAACCGTTGTCACAGCCCTCCTCAAGGGCCACTGTTGGTGGCCTAGTGATGGTGGCCGTGGTCCAGCGGGATGTCCCCGTCCCAGGGCAGGCAGGAGCCTTTCCCGGCCAGCGGCTGCCATCTGCTGCCAGCGGCGGGGCCAGTCCCCATCCCTGCTGCCGTCCCTGTCCCTGTCCCGTCCCTGTCCCTGTCCCTGTCCCTGTCCCTGTCCCTGTCCCTGTCCCTGTCCCTGTCCCTGTCCCTGCAGCAGAGTCCCAGGGACCCCCCTGTCCCCCAGCTTCACCCCGGCTGCCTCTCGGGGCACCCACCCTGGTGCCCCCACGTGTCGCTCATGTCCCCAGAACGCCCCCATCCCCTCCCCGTGCCCAAGACCCAGCCATGCCCCAGTTTGCGCCATTATGCTGTGACTGGGAGGGACGGGCCCCGTGCCCGCCCCTGGATCCGGTCCCCCACATTCCCGGCAGTGCCGTGCCCTGGCACCAAGGTCCTTCCCGGCTGTGCCACGGCTCTGGCTCCGCACAAAGCCCCTTTCAGCTGCTGCGGAAAGCCCCTGGCAGCCAGTCCTGGCCCCTGCCATGTGCCACCAGGGGCAAAAGGCCCCCAGACTGTGTGACATGGCCATGCACACTCAGGCGTGCGGGATGAACACCTGAACACCTGCCCGGATTTGGGACGGGGACCGAGGCTCCGGGGCCACCAGCCAGCGCTTGCAACAGACCCGGAGGCTCCGGTCACTGAGCAGCCGGTGCTCATCAGCAGCACCCCAGGCACCAGCGATGGTCAGCGAGGGGGACCCGCGGCCACCGCTGTGTCCCCACCCTGGCACATCCCCCCAGCCCCGCAGTGCCCGCGGGTGGGCAGGGGCTGTGTCGCGGTGCCAGGGCCGGGTGCCAGGGCACAGCCACCCCTGCTGGCGCCGTGCCGGCCCCTGGCTGCTGCCCGGGGCTCCGGGGCTGCATAAAACCCCGGGCCGGGCACACCGCGCCCACCGCCCGCCATGGAGAGCCGGCGCCTGTCCTCCTCCGGCCGCCGCCTCGGCCCCTCCGTGCCCGGGTACCGGGTGCGCCCCCGTAGCCCCCCGGGCCGGCCCCGGGCATCCCGCAGCCCCCGGCTGAGCCCCCGCCCGGGCTCGGGCACGGTGGATTTCTCGCTGGCCACCGCGCTCAACTCGGAGTTCAGGGAGACGCGGACCAACGAGAAGGTGGAGATGATGGAGCTCAACGACCGCTTCGCCAGCTACATCGAGAAGGTGCGGCAGTTGGAGCAGCAGAACAAGGTGCTGGCGCTGGAGCTGAGCCAGGCGCGGGGCCAGGAGCCCTCGCACGCCGACATCCACCGGGAGGAGCTGCGGGAGCTGCGGCGCCGCCTGGAGCACCTGGCCACCGCCAAGGCTCGCCTGGAGATGGACAGGGACAACCTGGCCCAGGACCTCGGCAGCCTCCAGCAGAAGTAAGGCACTGTCCAGCTTGGGGGAGCCTGGGAACCAGAGTGGCCCACTTGGAATGGGTGTCAGGGGGACTACCAGGTCAGAGGGGGCACTGGAATCACAAGTGGCAGCAGGGACCAGCATGGACATCAGGATGGTGATCAGGATCTTTCTGGTGATGGGAACCGTGGTGGTGACAAGGAGCAGGGTGACCCCTGGGATGAGAATGAAGTCCAGGGTGTACCCAGGGGTCAGAAATAGGAGCAGCAGCTCCTATACCTGAGACAGGAGCAGGGTAGCCCTGGGCACCAGGGCCTGGTGTGCACCAGGACTGTCATGGGATATGGGTGACCCCTGGGATCAGTATGGGATGGTGTAGGGGTGTGTGTGGGGTGGGCACAAGAGCTGACCTGGGTTGGGGGGTGCTGGTGCTGTGGGGCTGTGTTGGCCTAGGGGGGTCTGTCCGTGGGCTGAGAGTGACCAGCAATGGTGCTGGACATGTAACTGTGCCTCTGCTCTGGCACAGGCTGCAGGATGAGGTGACTCTGAGGCTGGAGGCTGAGAGCAACCTGGCTGCCTACAGGCAGGTGAGAGCACGGGCCAGTTCCCGGCTGGGCTTCCTGTGGGAATGGGCAGGGATGGGGTGGGGGTGGACAAGGACATAGCAGGGACAGGAAGGGAGGTAGCAGGGATGGGCAGGAGCAGGAACTGAGGGACTGGTATGTGTTACAATAGTAGGGAACAGGAATGGAGCAGGGATGAATGGGAAGGGCAGGGATGGACAGATATGGAGCATGGATGGGCATGGCAGGAGCAGGCAATGAGGGACTGGAAATGCTGTGATGGACAAAGGCAGGGCTGGGTGAGATTGGGGGGAATGAACATGACCAGGCAGCTCAGGACAGAGGAGACCCTTGTGGCCAGTTGGGACAGTCCCTGCTGTCCCCCCACGGTGACAGGACGTGGACAATGCTGCCTTGGCTCGCCTGGACCTGGAGCGGCGCGTGGGGACCCTGCAGGACGAGATCACCTTCCTCCACAAGGTCCACGAGGAGGTAACCCTGCTCTGGGGCTGGGGTCCCAGCTTCAGGGGGCTGCCCTGACCCCCCTGTCCCCACAGGAGCTGCGGGAGCTGCAGGAGCAGCTGGCCCGGCGGCGGGTGCAGGTCGAGGTGGACGCGAGCAAGCCGGAGCTGACGGCCGCCCTGCGCCACATCCGCAGCCAGTACGAGGCCATGGCCACCAGCAATGCCCAGGAGACCCAGGAGTGGTACAAGTCCAAGGTGCAGTGGGAGCTGGTCACCCACAGATGGCTGGCCTGGCTGTCCCCTCCCGGGGTGTCACCATCTCGGGGCTGGGGTTGATCTCAGGGTTGGGTGGTTCTTGGTGATGTGCGGGGTTCAGGATCTCTGCTCTCCCCGTTTGTGCCAGGGATGTTTCTCCTTGCCAAGTGTTCCTGGGGCCATGTCCCTGCTGTGGAGCAGAGCAGGGCTGTGTTCCCACACTGTCCCACCAGACCACGTCCCTGCCCTGTCCCATCCTATGGCACACGTCCCCTGTCCCAGTTTGCAGACCTGACGGACGCGGCCGCCCGGCACGCCGAGGCCTTGAGGGCGGCCAAGCACGAGGCCAGCGAGTACCGGCGGCAGCTGCAGGCCCTCAGCTGCCACCTGGAGGCTCTGCGGGGCTCGGTAGGTGACAGCCATGGGCTGCAAGGGCAGGGACACGGCCTCAGGGAGCCACCACCATCAGGGGCTCCCTGGCAGGACCACCTGGATGGGCACTGGGGAGAGCCCCCAGTGCTGGGAGAAGGTGGCCATGGAGGGTGTCACGGCCCCCCCTGGTCCCCAGAATGAGTTCCTGGAGAGGCAGCTGGGGCAGCTGGAGGAGCGCTATGCCCTGGAGACAGCGGGATACCAGGACACGGTGCAGCAGCTGGAGGAAGAGATGCAGAGCCTCAAGGAGGAGATGGCCCAGCACCTGCAGCACTACCAGGAGCTGCTCAGCATCAAGCTGGCCCTGGACATGGAGATCACCACGTACCGCAAGCTGCTGGAGGGCGAGGAGAGCAGGTGACAGCTGGTGACAGCTCTGTCCTGCCCCTCACCCCAGCCCAGCCCAAGTCCTCATGGTCCCTCTGGGGTGTCTGGCTGGGTTGGGGACCATCCTCCAGTCCTGCTGCCACAGCCCCAGGCAGGTGGAGCTGGGGGACAGCAGGACCTCGTGCTCTTCCCCATGGTCCCGTTGTCCCTGCAGGATCACCATCCCTGTGCAGAGCTTCTCTAAGCTGCAGATCCAAGGTGAGGCTGTGCCCCACGTGTGGGCACAGGGACTGGGATGGTGGCAAAAACTGGGGTGGCTTCTGGGGGCTCTGTAGCAGGAGAAGCCACCTTTGCCATCCCTGCCCCATTCAGAGGAATCAGGAGGTTTTTCTCTGAATCTCAGGGAACCAGGACTCCTGGTGCTCCCAGGGTGGGGGAGGAGGGTGCCATGGCCGTATCCCCAAGGCTGAACATGTCTCCAAGGCCAATGATGTCCTCAACACTGATCACATCATCATATCCTCAATGACAACCATATCCCCAAGGCCAACTGTGTTCCTCAGTCACAACTGTGTCCCCAAGGACAACCTTGTCCCCAAGCTCAATCACATCCCAAAGCCATCCATGTCCCCATGGTCGACAACATCTCCAAGGCCAGAAATGTCCCCAACTGTCCCTGCAGCTCAACTATGTCCCCAGGATGCATCAGATCCTACAGCCTGCCACATCCCAAAACCAATCATGTCCCTGAGGCTGGTTGTGTCCCCAGGGGTGCTGTCTCTCATGGTTCAGGCGTTTCCAGCCCAATCCATTTTCTTTGGGCTTCTCCTCCTGAGTGTGGCTGGAAGGCCATACCCTGGGCAGGGTGTCACTGCCTTGTCCTGCCTGTGTTCCCCAGAGACCAGCCTGGACACCAAATCTGTGACAGAAGCCCATGTGAAGAGGAGCATCGTGGTCAAAACCGTGGAGACCCGAGACGGAGAGGTGGGAAATCCTCATTTGTGTCACCCAGGCTCCATCCCCACCTCCCCAAGGGACTTGCACAAGGGGCCACCATCCCTGAGCCCCACAAGCAGCCCAGGCAGGGAGCAGTGATCCCAGAGAGTATGGCACGATGTGCCCTGGGTCATGGTGGAGCTGAGGCTGGCAGCTCGTAGAGAAAACTGTCCTGTCCCTGTCCCTGTTCAGCCGGTGGCAGAACCCCATCCCGGGCTGACGGTCCCTCTGCTCCCCCTCCAGGTGCAGAAGGAGTCCAAGCAGGAGCATAAGGAGGGGCCGTAGGGCGGGGGAGCCGCAGCAGCCGCAGCTCCGCGGGTCCCGCCGGGCCGGGCACGGGAGGAGCGGGGGCGCCTCTGCGGGGGCATCTCCCCCCCGTGCCCCCCCATCTCCCTCCGTGCCCGTGCCCAGGGTCCGGCAGGGGCTGGCAGCCAGCGCAGCGCCCGGGGATCCCGCGAAGCCGAGCTCCCCAACGGAGAGCCGCATTCCCGGGTGCCGGGGGTCTGGGGGCCATTCCTGCCTCATCCTGGGTGTCCAGGGACAGAGGCTGTCCTCTGCACCGATCAGACAACACGATGGTGCCCAGAGGGTCTCCCTGCATCCACTCTCTGGTCTGGGAGATCCTCCTCCGTGTCCCCAGTGCACCCAGAGCCTGAGCACCCTCGGGTGGGGGATGCGGGGTGCGAGGTACCGGCTGGAGAGGGACATTTCCCTGTCACCAAGCGCTGGGGGAGCTCAGCTGGGAGGATGGAGGGGCAGGGGTGGAGGAAGGGGAGCTCTTGGGATGGTGTCAAGGGGTGACAAAACAGGCGTCAGGAGGGTTCCTGAGGGTGCTGGGATGCCCGGGGTGGGTTGTGGGGCTGCACAGTGGCCTCAAGGGCTTCTCCTGGCACAGAGCTATGGGACTGTCCTGATCCCACTGTGACCACTGTGTCTCCAACACTGGCAGGAAAAAGCAGATCTGAGTGGCTCATTGTGAGGGGTGACCCACATCCCTATGGCAGGGGAATCTCGTGCAGGTGAAAATGGAGAGGAGAGGGGTGCAGAGGAGGAGAAGGAAGGTGTTGGGGCACCTGTGAGGGTCTCACAGCACAAGGTGCCACCTGCAGCCTTGGCTGAAGCCACTGACCTGAGCAGGACCTGACATAGGAACCCAGCAGCACTGCCGTGCCCTGCCAGCCTTGGGGATGAGCACACAGCTGCCCTTGGCTGCCATCCCCTTGTCCCCTCTCTGGTGGTGTCCAGGGTGGGAATGCAGGGGGATGGTGCAGGGCTGGGACACCACGAGCAGCCTCCCTTGCTACTGAATTAATGCACTAATGCCTAACTGAATTAATGCACTAACGAGCTGCAGCTCGGGATGAGAATAAAGCTAATGAACACACTGAGCTCCCATGGCTGTGCCTGCATCCACCTCTCTGCAGCAAGAGCAGTGGGATTTTGGGATTATCTGGGGGCCTCTGGGAGCCCAAACCAATCCTAATGTTGCAGGGGGATGTGCTCAGGGCTGAGCCCCAGGGCACGGATACACTCCACAGGGGACTGAACAGAGGGGAGGGGTGCAGGGATAACACCCACTGCCAGCAGTGGGGTGGGAGAAATCCCCTTCCCAGGAGGGAATCAGGGATCTGTTGCAGGTTCTTCACCCTCAAACCCAGCTCCTTCCCCACACAATCCCAGGCTGCAGCTCCTGGGAAGCTCCCAACTCTCAGCTGGGGAGATCCTGCACATCATCAACATGGTTCAAGGGCCAGAGCATTGCTGGACCCTCAGTGCCCTTCTGGACAGAGAGATTTTTGTTGGAATCCTCAAGCCACATCCTCAGAAAAAGGAGATGAACCTGGAGGGCACATCCTGCTCAATGCTGAGGATTAAGTGTCCACCAAAACCCTGCAGAGATGTCACAACCTTTGGGGGATGTTTGAGATGACTTTGTCAGGCATAAAACATTGACTCCCAACTGTGCTGAGCTAAAACACCCCAAAAGCAGCCATTTCTGAAGAAAATCACCAGATCAGTTTGAAAAATATTTTTTTCCTTCACAATTTAAAACAAAACAAAAGTTAAAAGGTATGGATTTGCTCCAGCTGAGGAGCTCAAAAGGAACATTCAGGGTTTGGGACACACAGTACTCACCATGGAAAACAAGGCAAACAAGGGTGAGAAAAGCAAGTATTAATTGGATTAAAATAGTTTGGTGGATGTTTTTAGCAGCCTCTTAGAAAAACAGCTGTAATAAATCATTGGTGCAGATCAAGAACTCTACACAGTTTGGCCAGAACATTTTGCACCAGCTCCAAGTATTCTTTTGAAAAGGACTTTATTGAGCTTTAACCCCCACTGCCCAGCAGTGGCAGAGCCAGGAACAAATCCTGGCAGTGTGAAATCCCACCTGGAGCAAACCCTGGTGTTATGGGTTATGTTTTGACTAGCTCCTCTCCCTACCCCCCACCATGGAGCTGCCGGCCCCTCCCCCGGGCTGTTTTATCTAGCCGGGTGTTTTTCGGCTTTTGGGGCTTTTTTGCCGCTGCTTCCGCTGCTCGCTGCTTTGGCTGCTGCTTTTGCCGCCCCCCTGCCCCCGTCCCCTCAGCTGCTCAGCTGCTTTTCCCCCCCCGGCTGCCTAAGCTGCCCCTCTCCCTTTCCCCCCCCGTCCCTAAGATTTGCACCGGCTCCAGAGGACACGGATCTGAACTTCGGAGACCACCTCTGGGAGTCTGCCAAAGAAGCTCTGCTGCCCTTCCCGGCGAAGATCTGCCGAGTTTATCTCAATTTGGGTCTGTGCTGGGAAGTGTTTCTTTTGTATTTTGTTAATAAAAAGTTTTTTCCACTTTCCCCTGAAGAAAATTCTTTCCGAGCTTAGTGAAGGAAGGAATTGTAAGGGGGGAGGGGACCCTTTGGAGGTCTTTTTTTCCTAAAATTTGTCCCAAACTTGGACAAATTTTTTTGGTGGCCCGTACGGGGAAGCCAGAAAAGTGGAAAAAACTTTATTCTAATAATATTTTGTTTTCAACTGTTGGTATTGGTATGTCTATTGAATCCAGAATGTCTTTTGTTGTGGGAGCCTGCCTGTATGGGTGGTTATTAAGTTTCT
Source organism: Erithacus rubecula (assembly GCF_903797595.1). Lineage (NCBI taxonomy): Eukaryota > Metazoa > Chordata > Aves > Passeriformes > Muscicapidae > Erithacus > Erithacus rubecula. The sequence continues at coordinate 3,848,609 of NC_136679.1, read as the reverse complement.
TTGAAGTGTTAATACCGTTATGGTCGTTGGGCTTGTTTACATATCCAGAGATAGCTCCGGTGCTCTCTTTAATACGAACTTTTTGTATTAAAGGGGTATTAACCAAAATACTCATCGGGCTAGGCTTGGTGATAATGGCATATAAGAGATTTATAAGAATGTTAGAATCGGCTTCAGGAATATATAAATCATGGCTTGTGTTATTTCTTAGCGGAGCAGCAGGAAAAGAGGATTTTCTGCCTTTATTTCCTTTCCTCTCCTCTGAATTAGTTACATCTGTATTAGAAAATATTCAGACCTCCCTGAATATTAAGGACATTATCTTTTTGGCAGTTAATTTGTTAAGTCTTTGTTGCACCATTTGCAGTTTATACAAAATTAAGGCCGAGATTTCTAAAGGGGCTGGGAGGACTCCTGATTTGGGAGTCAAGCTGGGCAGGAGGAATCTTGAGTGGAATGGCAAATGGGAGAAAATGGGCCAGATTTTAAAGGAGTTTTCTGACCCCATAATTTGGGAATTCCCATCAGAACAGATTCAAAATCCGATTGAGGTTGCAAGGTACTTAAAGGGGAAGGGTCAGGATGGTTCTAAAGAGAAAAGGATTATTGCAGTGAGCTGGGCCCTGGCAGATGCATATCGTACCCTGCTAGGCACTATAGAGCAGGAGACAGAGGAGAGGGAACAGGGAGATAAATTATCCCCTATCCCAGTGACTCAAGTTGCAGCCAACCCCCTAGGCCAAAACCCAGCAGCTAAACTGGAGAACAAGCCCCAACCAATGGCTGTGGCTACTAGTACGAGAAGTGGGAAACGCACCAAGAAGACTGATAGGCTAGTGGAAGATGATGATGATGATGATGCTGGAGAGGGACCTTCAACACCTCCTGATGTAAAATCAGGAGTTAAAACAAGTAATGGAAGAGCAGAGACTAATAATGAATCCCTTTCCCTAAAGGATCTTCGTGGTTTAAGAAAAGATTACACCCGGAGACCTGATGAATCTATTATTAGCTGGCTGGTTCGTCTCTGGGATGCAGCAGGGGAGGCCACAGTTTTGGATGGCTCTGAGGCGAGACATTTGGGGTCTCTGTCTCATGATCCTGTTATCGACCAAGGTGTGATGAGGGGAGCTAACCCTCAAAGCCTTTGGGCACGGGTCCTGGATAGCGTGGCACAAAGATATCTGTGTGCAGATGACTTATATGTGTGTCAGACCCTTCCCAGAGCCCAGCCAGGGGGGCAGCAGAAGCAGCGGCAAGCAGCAGCCAAAGCAGCGAGCAGCGGAAGCAGCGGCAAAAAAGCCCCAAAAGCCGAAAAACACCCGGCTAGATAAAACAGCCCGGGGGAGGGGCCGGCAGCTCCATGGTGGGGGGTAGGGAGAGGAGCTAGTCAAAACATAACCCATAACACCTGGCACTGCCAAATCCTGCCTGTCCCTACTGAGCTGTGCCAAAACAGTTTCCCACATCAGTCCTTGCTGTCCCACTCCTGCCCCGAGGGGAGGGGGAACAGGGACTTGGCAGTGTTTGACTGTTGATGGGAATTTCCAAAGGGAGGATGGTGCAGGGTGTCTGAGTGCCCATGGGGATGTTCCAGCCTGGATAGCTCTTGAATCCCTGCCAGCAGTGACCCATGCCACGTGGGTAAGGATGATGAAGATGATGATGATGATGATGCCCATATTTGCTCCCAGTGGACCCTGCCTGGATGCCCAGGTGGGTGAGGATGAACATGATGATGATGATGAAGTTCATGTTTATTCCCAACAGACTCCATCTGGCCCCTCAGCTCCACTCTTTGCAGCTCAGGTCACCATGAACTGGCTGACCTGGAAAGGCTCCCAGTGGTTTCACAGCCCCATCCTCTGTCACCATTCACACAATCTCTGCTCCACTGCATTTCTCCTGAGTCTTCCCACCAAACCCCAGGGATTTTGCCTTTCTCAAGAGGTGGGGATGCAGCAGGCTGCTTCCAGCCCTGACATCCTCACCCTGAGCCTTGGCACCACTCAAGCAGTGTGCTGTTCCCACCAGAGCAGGGGCTGTTCTGGCATCAAAACCCTTCATCCCCATCTTGGGTAACTCCAGAATGTTCTTATGTTGAAGTCTCCAGCCCTCAGCCATCCTCAGGAGTGCAAAGGCAGGAGGAATGGCCCCACAGCAGAGTGCAGGGACACACATGTCCCCTCAAGTGGCACCACAAAACCCAATATTCCCATGCCAGGCCTGGGAATGAACCTGGACCCTCCACCAGGTGCCTGGGGGTTTCTCCAGGGCAGATGGGAGTATGTGGTTCCAGCTGCTGGGATGACTGCCATTTGTTTGGGTTTCTCCTTCAAAACTACCACTTAGTGTTTTTTTTCCCTTGGTTTTCTCCTTATCCAAGAGACTTTCCCACACCCATCTGTGAGGACACCCTGCTCAGAGATCACAGCACCACAGCTTGGGAGCTAAACTTTATTTGTGCCATGGGTGATGGCAAAGTCAAGTTTTGACTTTTTTCTGAGCCTCTTTTACCCTGTTTCTGCTGAATCCTGGTGCTCCTGCTCCCTCAGCTGACCTGGTAACACTTCATCAGCTCCACCACCATCCTCTCCTCCTCAGTTTCCTTTTCCAAGTGGGTGTCCATGGCATGGGTTTCCCTCCCTGCCTCACAGCTGGCTGGGCTGCCAGGCTGGCCAGCAGCCTGACAATCCCTGCTCTGCAGCTTCCTGAACAAACCCTGGCTGCTCTCCTTCTCTGCCTGGCTCAGGAGAGCCACGTTCAGCCCGAAGCGCCCGGTGCCCACCAGGCTCTGCAGGATCTGAAGGATGGCTGCTCTGTCTCCAGGACAGATGTTCTCTGCCAAAACTGTCAGGAATTCCCCCAGGAGGCCAAAGCCCACATCAGCCTGGAAGATCCTGCCCAAGGCCTCCCCTCCAAGCTCCAGCAAAAACTGGTATTTCTCTGTGCCACTTTTGAAGCATCTGCGCCAATCCCTGTGAAATTCTGCAGCAGTCCTGGGCAGCTGGTCCAGCTCCTGAAGGACAAAGGAGACACTCAGTTCCTTTTGTTTTGTTCCCACTTGAAGACTTTGATCCCCTCACTCTGATCAGCCCATGGACCACTGAGATGTTTTCACCAGGGGCTTTGGCAGCACAAGGAGCTGCTGAGGGAGAAAAGGGAAAGACAAGGAAATGCCTTTAACCCTGAGAAACAGGGAACTGCAGGGGGAAAAGGGAAGTGTGGAGGAGATGTGACACCCAGTGTGAACACAGATGGTTGTGGAGTGACCCCAAGCCCAACCAGAGTCAGACTCTCTGCCTGGATGCACCAGCACTGCCTGGGAAGGGATCTCAAGGAGATCAGGGCAGGGAACACTCTGAGCACTGAGAGGAAAATAACAGGGAGTGGCAGAGGAGAGGTGGGAGATGCAAACCCCAGAAAATGTGCTGGTACCAGCTGGCATTGGTGGGTCTGTGGCAGAGCAGAGGCTGAAAGCTGAGTCCAAGTGGCATTCCTGGGTAAAGGAAATCCCATTTTATACCAGCTCTAATTAACTGAGCCCATCCCTGCTGGGTCACTGACACACAGGTGGAAGGAAGAGGCAAATGTGCAGCTTTTCTACAGCCAGGGAACAAAGCAAAGTGACATCAGCTGGGGCTGAGCACAGAGGGGAAAGCTCTGAGAGAGATCTGGAAATCTGAGCCTGGTGCTGATGAGATTGGGAGCAGGATTTGCTTGGGGAGATCATTGCTCAGTCCAAGGAAACACAATTTTTGCAACTCAGGAATTGCAAAAGTTCTTATAATAAACACAGGTCAATGAAACCCAGCATCATAAACCCTTGGGATTGTTTATAAGGCAATCCATGAAATTGCCTTATCGTGGGAAACATCCATGGGAACATCCAGTGACCAGGACACTGCAGGGTGGACAGAGCTCATGGCAAGGGCAGGACTGAGGGACTCCAATCACAAATGACTTGGACAGAAAATGTCCTGTCCCTGTTTCCCACCAGTGAGGGACTCAGTGAGCTCATCATGCTCAGTGAGGATTAACCCAACCCAGCCCTTTTCCATGACCATTAAAGCATGGGCTGTGCTCAGGCAACCTCTGCAGCCAGAGGCTGCTCCAGGCAGGATCCTGGTGCACAGTCCTGGCTCTGAGTCCCAGCTGCAGCTGCTGGGAGCTGGGAGCTACTCCCAGCCAGGAGGGGAAGCTCCCACACTGTTCCTGGCCTCCATGGGGGGCACAGGGAGCTCTGGGTCCAGCCAGACCTCCATTCCCACAGGGATGGAGCAGACTGTTCTTGAAGGGGCCCAGCCTGACCCCAAGCTGATCCAAACCTGAATATTCCAGGGGTCTGGGAGTGCTGGCTTGCACCCAGGGTGAGTCCTGAGTAACTCCTGCATTCCAACTAACACCCAGATGAGTTCTGAGTCATTTCCACCTGTGGATGAGGCCCCTGCAGCCTCTCCCTCACCTGTGGGATCTCCACAGTGTGGGTGGGTGCTGCCTTGGCTGGGGCTGCACAGGGATTCCACAGCACATTCCTCCTCTGTCCCAGCCTGTCCTTCTTCTCCAGAGGCTTCAGGTGTGAGGCCAGCACAATCTCCCTAAAGGGAACAGGGACAGGAGGGACACATGGCAAGAGAAAACACTTTGAGGCTTCAAGCTGCTTCTCCAAGCCAGATTCTGATTTTGGACTGTATGGATCACCCAGAGGGGCTGGACAGGCTGGAGGAGCAGGACCCCACCAACACAAGGATAAACCAGCTTAAAATCCCCCAGGGATCCCATCACAGGGACTGGCAAGATATTTTGGGGGAGAAGCCACTTGAAAGTGTTTTCCTGCCCCTCAGGGAGCAGGTGGCATGGGGGAATGGGACAGCTATGAATCCATGAATGGAACTGGGAAATGGGCTGGGAATGGGAAGGAGTGACAGAAGGTGTCCCCTGCTGGGGACGGTACAATGTTCTGGAGAGGGGACAGTGCCATTCCACTGCTGGCCACTACAGGCACCGGCCACGGAGCAGGGCCAGATCTCAGCGCACACTGAGGAGTTTGGGGACAAATCTCAGCCAGGGGCGAGCGGGCTCAGTGCTCGGGGCTGCTCCGGGCACCCCGAGGCTGCTGCTCCCCGAGTGCCCCAAGAGCAGCGCTCGGGGTCCCGCAGCCCCCGGACGAGTTCCCGGCCCCGCCGGGCCCCGAGCCCCGGACCTGAACTGGCTGTAGTCGGGGACGCCCTGGCGCAGCGCCCGCAGCTTGGCCTCGCCCTCCCGCTGCCGCCGCTCGTCCTCCGCCAGCGCCGCCCGCAGCTCCCGCTCCAGCGCCGGGACAGCTCCGGCCGGCATCATCCCCGGATCCACCCCGGGACCGCTCCTGTCGCGACAGTCCTGCCTGCGATGGCTTCGCGGACCCACTTCTGTCACAACAGCGCTGGGACTGGCCCGACAACCCCGATCTTATCGTGACACTCCTGCCCTGCGGTCCCCCACAGTGACAGCCTAAAGGCCGCGCACGTGGGTGGCAGCTGGGAACCTCTCCCCTGTCGCGATACCCTGACACACGGCCGGCGCCGGGACCCCTTGCTCTGTCGCAACAGCGCCGCGGGCTGACAGACACGTCGCCCCACGGCCGCTCTCTGTCGCGACAGTCCCGCCCCCGCCGCTGGAGCGCCGGGGCCGCGGAAGGTCCCCAGGGCTGCCCCAGCCGTGCCTGACAGAACCGGCCCCGCAGCCCCGCGCTGCCCCGCTCGGCCCGCGGCCCCCGGGACCCTCCGGAACCGCAACCGGCCCCGATCCGGCACGGACCCACTCGGCGTTTCTCCGGTGGGCGCGGCGCTGGCGGCGGGCGCGGGGCGCTCTGTCGCGACAGGCGGCGAGGGCAGCCCGGGGCCTTCGGCAGCAGCGGCGCCGGGGAGAGCAGCGGCGGGAGCGGAGCAGGTGAGGGAGAGCGAGAGCGGGGCCGGAGCCAGTGAGGGTGAGGGAGAGCGGGGCCGGAGCCAGTGAGGGTGAGGGAGAGCGGGGCCGGGGCGGGTGAGGGAGAGCGGGGCCGGAGCCAGTGAGGGTGAGGGAGAGCGGGGCAGTGGCCGTGCTGGGCAGGGTCTGGGGCAGGGCCGCGCCCCCCGGTGCCTCGGGCTCGGTTCGGTCAGTGCCCCCCAGCCTCTGTGCCCCCACCGACCCTCCTCCCGCTCCGCAGCATGGACACCGACCTGTACGACGAGTTTGGGAACTACATCGGGCCCGAGTTGGACTCGGACGATGACGACGACGAGCTGGGCCGAGAGTCCAAAGACTTGGACGAGGTGAGTGCGGAGGAGGGGCAGCGACCCCCGGGGCGGGGACGGGCCCGCGGCTGCTGCTGCCCCGTGCGGGGCTGGGGACACTGAGCAGTGCCGGGGGTGGCAGTGGGCCTGGGGTTTAAAGAGTTTACAAAATCTCTTCCTGGGGTAAAGAGAGAGTTCTTGCCGGACACGCGGTGGGACTGGGGGCCCGTGGAGGGTCCGTGCCCCTTCGGGAGCCCCTCAGGAGGGAGGCAGAGCAAAACCCCACGGGCACGGGGGGAGAGGGGCTGCCCCACAGGGGAATCCTGCCGCTCTGTGCGGGGTGGGGGCTGGGTGCTGTTACCCGGGTGTGCTTCTTGTGTGTTGCTGTGTGTGGGTCGCTGTCTGTGCCCTGCAAGTGCAGGGGCTGTTCCTGCTCCAGGTGCTGTGGGAAGAGCTGCACTGCTCCTCCAGGGAGCACCTCTGTGGGTGCTGGGGCTGCACTGGGGGTCCCTTGCTCGGGGGTGACCCCAGCTGAGGGTGAGCCTTGGTTGCAGCTGGAGGATGATGATGATGATGATGACATGGGGGAGCATGATGAGGAACACCCCGGGATGGAGGTGGTGCTGCACGAGGACAAGAAGTACTACCCCACAGCAGAGGAGGTGTATGGGCCTGAGGTGGAGACCATCGTGCAGGAGGAGGACACACAGCCACTCACTGGTGAGAGGGGAGTGAGCTGTGGGGGGGGGTGGAGGGAGGAGAAGGATCTCAGTGGATCCTTGGAAAAGGGAAATAATAATATTCCCTTCTGTCCTGCCCCCTTTGGAGTCCCCTCATAACCTCAGGAACTCTGCCTGGTGTGTGCAGATTTGGATACTTGTGATTTTTGCTAATCCAAACAAGCATATCTTTGGAAGAACAGGAATCAATAGAGCCAAGAAGGCTATTTAAGGGAAAAGTAAATGCATTTAAGTGCTCTCCTTTGATGCCTATATACTGGAATGGTTTGGCTGGAAGGGCCCTGCAGTGACCATCTCCTGCAGCTTTGACAAACAGCTGAGACAATCTGTCAGCCTGAAAACTGAGGGCTTGTTGGCAAAGCAACAATTCCTGGGGGCCATTCCTGACTCTGCTGGTTCAGGGGCTCTGGGAAGAGTTTGTTGTTCTTTCTCTTGTTTCAGAGCCCATTATTAAACCTGTGAAAACCAAGAAGTTCTCCCTGATGGAACAGACACTGCCAGTTACTGTCTACGAGATGGAGTGAGTGTGGGGCTGGGGGAGGCAGATTTGGGGGCTCTGGCTTGGTGTCTTACTGACCCAGCACAGACCTGAGAGCAGCCAATTCCTGAATTCTGAACCCAAAACAAGAGGAGGTGCAGGACCATTTCACAGACATTCTCCCTCCCCACCAGCAGCACAGGGTGGGGTTCAATACCAAAGGGGAATCTCACCTCAGGTACTGAGATCAAGCTCCATAGCAACAGCTTGTGGCTCAGGAAATGTTCTGGGAATGGTTTGGGTTGCAAGAGACCTTAAAACCTGCCCAGTCCCATCCCTGCTATGAGCAAAGACATCTTCCACTATCCCAGGGTGCTCCAAGGCCTTGGACACTGCCAGGGAGGGAACAGCCACAGCTTCTGTGGCCAACCTGTTAAATATCCACCTAGTCAGAGTGTAGCACACATCATTTTGGGACATATTGATCCCAGTCTCAGATTAGGTCCCACCTATTGCAGTTTCCATTGGGAATTTTTGTGCTGCTGGGTGAGTGCTGAGTGCTGTGCAGTCAGCAGGACACTGCAGCTGTGCTGGGTGGGTCCCAAAGCAGCTTCTTGGACACCAGGGCTGGCAGAAAACCTCCTGGGAAAAATTCCAAATGCATTTTAAATTAGAGATGTAATATCTCAAATGAGTTTTCTGTGGAATAAGAACCATCCTTTGCTATTTCTGCTAAAAGTCTGATGTTGGAGCAGTGTCTGCACTGTGGTGGGCAGAGGGTCTCTGTCCCTGTATGTGCAGTTTGTGTGTGTGTTGTGTCTCTTTGGCATGAGCAGATGGAGCTGTGGGAGTCTTGTGGGGCTCATCTCTCCACTCACCACTTTGTGGCCTGTCAGGGCTGTTCCCAGTGTAAATGTTCATCTCCAGGTGTGGGTGCCAGCTCTGCTGTGGCTGAGCAGCAGTTCCCTGGTGCTGGCCAGTGCCTCTGCCTGGCACCAGCACCTCGTGTTTTGCAGAGCATGTTCCTGGAGCTGCTGTTCACTCAGGGTCCCTCAGCTGCCCAGGGCTGTGCTTGGTGCCTTCAGCAGAGCTGGAGCAGAGCCCAGCAGCTGCTGGGGCTGCTTTTTCTCAGCCTTTTTCTGGCTCAGTCCCTGACCTGGGCTCTGTGTTATCCACCACTTCCCTGATCCCTGTATGCTCTGCTCACTCCATTTGTAATTAATTCATTTTACTCCTGTTTGTTGATATAAATGGTTAGGATGAGCCAATTCCTTGTGGGATGTAGCCAGAAACCTGCAAGCATGCTATTGATTTCCCATTTAGCCTTATTTTCAGACCAATTAGGAAGGTTTTAATCGGGGTTAGTATTGATTGCTGTATTTTTTAGCTCTTAATCAAAACGTTTTACATTTTCACTGTTGCACTAGTGAAAATTTAATCTGTTTAAAAAGGAAATTATTTGACAGCACTTATTCTCTGCAGGCCTCTGGCAGTGGCTCCATGTTTTATAGCCTCCCATTATTTTTTAGGGGTGGTAATTTAGGATCTCAATTATCTTTTGGCCAGCATCCATCCAGAAGTGACCAGCTCATCATTACCCAGCTCAGCTGCTGATTTGAAATAGACTTAATTCCTTGAGTCCCTGGAATGTCACTGTTTTAAGACTTGAAAATCAGAATTAATTGTCTGTGGAGCCCCTGGCTGCTTTCAAAGCTCCATGGGGTGCTTGTTATCCAGCACCACGATTTACCTACCTGCCTGCCATGGTTTGAGTGCAAGTGCTTCATCTTCTGAGTACATGGGTGTGATTTTTGCTCCAGCACTGACTAGAAGACAAGAAAAATATTCAATAATATTCCATTGCTGGCAGCTTTACCAGCTCTGTATCCTCCCACCCACTGCCATCTGTCTGGGACTCCAACTCTCTTGTCCTCCCCATCTGGAAAGTGGGATTCTTCCTCCGCAGGGCATTGGCAGAATAAAAGTTTGGCAAGGATTCAGGGGGCACCTTGGATAGAAAATGTAGCTAAAAAGCAGCACCTGCTTTTCTTAGACACAGCAGAAGCCTCCAACAGCCTTTTGTGTTTTGTTCCTGCAGTTTCCTGGCAGATCTGATGGACAACTCGGAGCTGATCCGGAATGTGACTCTGTGTGGGCACCTGCACCATGGCAAGGTGCTGTGAATATCCAGGAGGAGTGGTGGTGACCTGTCTGGTTGCTTTGCCAGCCCTCCTGGCCCTTGCTTCTCTGCAGCAGCACCTTCTGCACCTCCTGCTCCTGCACTTATTTGTAGAATTCAAGGATGGGTTGGGTTGGAAGGACCTTAAAGCCCATCCAGTCCCACACCTGTCACAGGCAGGGACACCTTCCACTATGCCAAGGTGCTTCAAGTCCAGCCTGGCCTTGGACATTCCCAGGGACCCAAGGGCAGTCACAGCTTCTCTGAGCAGCCTGTGAGGGTCTCACCACCCTCACAGGGAGGAATTCCTTCCCATTATCCCATGAAACTCTGCTTTCCTCCAGCCTGAGGCCATTCCCCCTTGTCCTGGCTCTACGTTTCCCTGCGAAATTTGTAAATTTTTGTGTATGTTAAATTTGTAGGTTTTACAATAACCTGCTCAGCGTGCTCTGTGCTGCTGCTGCAGGGATGGGGCTGTGTTGTGTCTGTCTGAAGGGAGGCACCTCCTATCTCTGCTCTTTTCCAGACGTGTTTTGTTGACTGCCTGATAGAACAGACACACCCAGAAATCCGGAAGCGCTACGATCAGGATGTGAGTGACTGGGGAATTGCTGCTCTGGAGGGCACAGAGTGCCTTGTACACCACAAGGAGGGTGACAGTGCATGGGGACAAGGTGGTTCAGAGACTGGAATGTAGGATTGGGATGCCAGAACTGAGTCCTGATTCTCCTCCTGTCCCTTACTTGTCACCTTAGTGATGTGTCACAGTTACTGTGTCCTGCTTCAAACTGAATGTCTGATACCAAAATGTGAGACTGATTTTTGTTTTGCTTTTGCAGCTCTGCTACACAGATATATTGTTCACAGAGCAGGAGGTGAGTGGTCTTGTACTGATTTTATCCAGTTGTCTCATGCTTTACTCACAGTTGTTGTAGGCAGTTTCCTCGTCCATTTTAGTGCCTTTCTGTGTCTTCCACATTTTGGTTATTTTCTTTATCAATAAAACAATCTGCTCCTCTTGTTTGCTTCAGGAAGATTCCTGATCTAAATTCCTTCCCTCATCTCCATGTGATTTTATAAGCTGTGTAACGTTAACTCTACAGCAGAGTCACCCCTGTCTGGGGGTAGTTCTCACTTTTCTTTGAGAGAAAAAGGAGGAAGGGGCTTGCAGCAGTGGTAAAAACTTACTTCAAAATAAATACATTTTCCTTGTTTTCCTTAGCTCTGACTCCATGTGGTTGGGTATGAGTTGGAATGTTATTTTGTCTCATGACCATAACAATCCTTTGAAGCATTTTTGTTTTCTCTTCTTAATGTTTTACTTTATACTCTGTGTGATCAAATCTTGTGCTTTGAGGTGTAACTTGGTGGCAGCAGAGGGTGAAAGCACAAACAAACACCCACATTCTGTCTCAGGTGTTGCCTGTAGTACCTCTTCAGCTGAAATCAGGTGTGGAGGGTGCAGTAGTGGCTCACCAGTCTAACCAGTATAGATGGGAGAGCTGGGCTGGGTATTTTGGTGATTTCAGGTTATTAGTCTCTTCTAGATGATTGTTTACTTCTTTCCATCTTTCTGAGTTTTCTTTGATCTTCGACATGTGTACATGGTGATCCTTTTGTTTATTTTTACCTGTAATCCTGGTTTCCTGTGTTTCAGAGGGGGGTGGGGATCAAGAGCACCCCAGTGACGATTGTTCTCCCCGACACCAAAGGGAAATCTTTCCTCTTCAACATCATTGACACTCCAGGTGATTCTGCAGTCCTCAAAATCCTGCTGTGGGAAGCATTTAACTTTGTTTTGTACTTTTTTATAGCTGATTCCAGGCTAGTCCTGAGCCTTCAGCTAGGTTCATTCCTGTGGAGTCAGTCCAGCAGTACTGACCCATAATCACCCAGGATGGTTTGGGGTGAAGGAACCTTGAAGTCCATGGGCAGGGACAAGTCAGGCTCATGTTTGTGATTAGCTGGCCTGACTGGGGGCTGGTGAGGCTGAAAAGGTGTTTCACTCAAGTAGCACAGGTAGAATTTCCTTTCCCAGGTATTGCCATGTGCAGGGGGACCCTGCTTTACTTAAATGCTGTTGCCCCCCAGTGAGACTCAGCAAATTCCTCAGGCCTCTGACAGGCTGTTGTGGATCACAGATCAACTTGGAAGAAACTTTAGGGAAGAAGGTCTTGGGACACATCTGCTGAGTGACAGCTCAGGATGAGGGAGGTTAGAGCACAGGAGGAGGCTGGGGGGAGGCATCTGTTGACTTTGAGAAGAAATCTTCCTCCTTTTCCCCAATTACTTGCACAGACCTGTGAGAAAAACAGTCACAAGTGTGAAGAGAAGTGCCAGTTAAACAAGTTGTGTGCATTCTCAAAAATCAGCATTAGAGCTGAGTCTAAATCCCCTTGGGCAGCTCTGGCAGCTGCTGCCAGGTCCCGTCTGAGGAGGAACCATCTCCAGTCTGCCTCTCTGGGTACAGAGAGCAACAGAACAGTCTGCAGAGCCCCACAGCTCCCCAGCCTGTGTGCTGCTGCTGCACCAGGGCTCAGTGTGCTTCTCACTGCCCCCCTCTGTGTGGTTTTTGAAGGTCATGTGAATTTTTCTGACGAGGTGACAGCCGGCCTTCGCATCTCGGATGGCGTCGTGCTCTTCATCGACGCGGCCGAGGGGGTGAGTGCCCCCTTCCCCTGGGCCTTACAGCCCTCCCTCCCCCCCTGGAGTCTGCTCCTGCCTTAGCATGAGGGCCTGCATGGCTTCAGCTGTCTGGGCTGAAGGGTTTTTGGAGGACGTTTTGGGAAGTGATGTTTTCCATCTGAACAGGCAGCCAAGCCTCTGGCTGCTGTGCCCAGGCTGCTGTGATGCTGTGGCCTGTAGGCTGATTGTCTGACTTGTGTGCATCTCCATCCTCATGATACCTAAAACTGAGCAGGTTATTTATGTCAGAGATGTCCACAGGGTTGGATTCAAGCAATTTGGTTGAGTTAGCACCTATTTCTGAATTTCAGGAGGATTAGATGATTGCTGTTTGCTGAGCTTGGGCTTTTCTCCAGCCTGGCAGCAGAGTGAGGGTCACTGGCTGGCTCTCATGCCCCAGAGAGCATTTTGTGGAGGTTTTCCTGGGGCTCTGAGCTCACTGCTCCCCACAGGTGATGCTGAACACGGAGAGGCTGATCAAGCACGCGGTGCAGGAGAGGCTGGCAGTGACTGTGTGCATCAACAAGATTGACAGACTCATCCTGGAGCTGAAACTGCCCCCCACAGATGCTTATTACAAACTCAGACACATTGTGGATGAAGTTAATGGTCTGATCAGGTGAGGGTGCTTGTGGTGTTGCATTGCTAGTGCTTGCTGCCCTGTCCCATGGCTCTCTGTGAGCCCTGCATGTGCCTGAAAACATCAGTTTGTCTCTTGATGTGTTGGGTCATAGAAAATGGGCCAGGAAGAGCCACTGGAAGATCATCTCAGCTCATACATTGAGTTAAGCAGGATTGCCTCTTCCTGGCAAACTCCAGGGGATTTTATTTCCCTGCCCCATTCATTTTTTCCTCCATTAAAAAGTAGAGAAAGTGGACATATGACCAGAGCAGGGAATTTGTGCTCCCAAATGTCTCAAATGAAATGATCCAGGTTGTATCCCAAATTAGGGGTTGACATGTATCAAAGCTTCTAAGTACTTGCTACAAAAGTAAAAGAGGATTTACTGTCCCAACTCCTAAACAAGGATTATGATACTGGCAGTCCAATCTCCTTGACAGCCCTGCTCAAGAAGGGAGGGACATCTCAGTAGCTATGCATTGTTTCTCTGGGTTCTTCTGCATCCAGGGATTTTTAAACAGCATTCAGTCCTTCAAGTGTGTGTGGATTTGCACAAGTTCTGCTCAGTGTGTGCTGGCATCAGGCAGCTGGGAGCAGTGTAATTCACCCTGCCTAGCATGGCTGTGAACTCATTGAACCTGTTTGGATTAAATTATATCCCTATGTTATCTTTTCCCTTACTTGGTTGACCAACTTGGCTGCTTTTTTAGGGGAAGAAAAATTATCCCAGATAAGAAATCTGAAGCATTTGTGCTGGTAACTTTTTAGTTCTGGAATCTTTAAATCTTTGCATTAATGCTTTGAAGTTTATAGGCAGAAAATGTTCCTGACCCTGAGATTCTGATGGCAAGCAAGCTGGAGACTGTTTAAAGATGCTTTTTGGCAATGCAGACTCCTTGCCTGTCATTACTGTAGGGTGTGGGAAGTGGGTTGAAGTGTCTTCTTTGGTTCATAACATTGATTTGGTTTTATTTTTCTCCTCTCAGCATGTATTCCACCGACGAGAACCTCGTGCTGTCTCCCCTCCTGGGGAACGTGTGCTTCTCCAGCTCTCAGTACAGCATCTGCTTCACACTGGGGTCTTTTGCAAAGATTTATGCAGACACATATGGTGAGGATTAGCCAGAAACCTGGTGCACTTCAACATCTCATTTCCCAACCTTTCTTGTGGAGGTTTTCTGAGCTGTTCAGCTTCCCCTGCACATGGCCAGTGTTTGTGTTCTGGAATTGCTGAGAGTTGAGTCGTGCTGCAGAGCTGAGCCTCGGGGGTTAAAAAGCAGAAACACAGTTTTAGCAAGATATTTTCTCCTGATAAATGTTTCTTGAGTCAGAAGCCAAGAATTTTTTCATACCCTAAGCAGAAATAACAAGCAGTTGAAGGCAGGTGTGTGTGTGTTGTGCTTTGCCTCTTGTCAGCAGCTCAGGAGTGAAGCAGTTAAGCTCTTCCTGCCTTTTCCCAAAAGTCCAAGGCTCAGCTGCAGCTGGGCACAAGCTTCGCCCACAAGGTTTTGCACTCTTGCCCTCTTTCTTTTTTAAGAAACTGTCTTTTTCTGGCTTGGATTTAATTTTCTGCTCCCCAGGTGCCCACTCAAGGCAGTCTGCCATGTGTAGCAGTGGGCTCTATGCTGGCATTAGCAGCTGCACAGCCCAGATTTTTGAAGTCCCCCACTGGGGAATTTGGGGATCTGTAGGAGCTGAGAGCAGGGGAAGAAGAGGTTGTAAAGCAGCTGGGCCAGCTCTTGCAGAGAAGTTGGCCTGAGGGAGGATGAAGTTGTAGAGGTCAGGGACTGATGGTGTCAGGATTGTCACGTGTCCTCAGAGTTTGGAGCAATAAATGAGCTCCCTGAGTGTCACAGCATTAACTCAGAGTTTGCTGGGGTGAGACCCCTCCTTGGGGGGCTCAGGACAGCACAGTTGGCAGCAGATGCCAACCAGGTGGGGAAGGCAGGAGCTGAATAGGTGCTTGGAGTTGGGAATAGTGGATTCTGATCACCAGGAGTTGTATGTGCAGCCACCACATGTCAGTTAAGATGAATTAGAGCAGTGTCAGTGTCCAGACTACAGCCACCAAGAAATTCCTTGTGTTTGCACATCTGCCCACAGCAAATGCTGGTTTGGAACCTGCTGTGGGTTCTCACCCTGTTCTGGTTTTTGCAAATTCACCATGACAGCCACTGGACCTTCAGCACTGGGTGTTTGGCTGTGTTCTCCCTGAGAAAGGAGCCTGGAGATGTTCAGCAGGGTGCAGAACCTGCAGGGCTGAGGGGTGGAGCCCCATTCCTGCACCTTGGCACTGCAGCAGCAGTCACAGCATTCCCATTTGGAAGTGCAGCAGATGTGGCTGGGCTCCTGCAGCACTCCCCAGCCCTGACCCTGTGGGTAGCAGAGAGCTGAGTGTTTTTGGGAAGCCAGGCTGTGCACTGCAGTGTCCCTGGGCTGCTGGGGATGCCCCCACTGGACTCTTCCTGCTCATCTCTGGTCTCCCCAGGACAGCACTTAATCTTTCACTCAGAATTGGGATGAGGCATTCACTCATCAGCATCAGTTCATTAAATTGAATCCTCAGGCTTGTTTTAAAAGCTGAAAAATAAAGATTTATATGTTAAGAGAGAAGCAGTGATATCTGAGGGACTTTTTAATTTGCTTTTTCCTTTAGGAGACATCAATTACCAGGAGTTTGCAAAGCGGCTTTGGGGCGACATCTACTTCAATCCGAAGACGTAAGAACTGTGTTTAAATGTCTTTGTGTTGCTTTTTCCCTGGGTTTTTTTCCCTCCTTTCCCTGTCAAATGTGGACTAGATGACCACCCAAGGTCACTCCTGATCCTATGATCCTGTGTTGGAGTTGTATCTGGGAAGGGTTGAGTCAGGCCTCCTGCCCAATGTGAATCCACATGGTCCTCCTGAATCCCACAAGCAGGAGCAGAGAGGCTCCTCTGGCCTTCATTTGGAGTAAGCCTCTCCCATGTGTCTCTGACAGCTTCCTAGGGGATTGGGAGGGAGAAGAGGAGAAGCTGGGAGGAGCAGAGGCTGTGTAGGGTGCTGGCAGGCTGCAGTTCCTGCTCCTCACCTCTCTGCTCTCCAACAGCCGCAAGTTCACCAAAAAGGCCCCGACCAGCAGCTCCCAGCGCAGCTTCGTGGAGTTCATTCTGGAGCCCCTGTACAAGATCTTGGCTCAGGTCTGTGGTGGGTCATTCTCCCTCCCACAGCTCCAGGCAGGAGCAGCTGGATGTTGGCTGGGCACTGGGTGGTGGCTGGGGGTCTGGTCCTGTCCTGTTCTGTAGCACAGGATGGGCTTGGGGCTGCAGAGCAATTATTTCTTGTGAATGCAGTGCCATATTTGCAGTGAGTAGAGCAGTCCTTACTCTTCCTTGTGTGCTCTGATAGCAGCCAAGGGACAATGCTGAGACTTGGAGCACAAGTCAGATGAGGATGAGTGGAGGGGAGGCTCAGCCTGGAGAAAAGGAGGCTCAGGGGGCTTTCTTGCTTTCTACAACTCCCTGACAGGAGGGGGCATCTGGAGGTGATTGGGCTCTGCTCCCAGGGAACAGGGACAGGACAAGAGGAAATGGCATCAGGTTGTGCAGGGGGAGGTTTAGATTGGAGATTAGGAAAAATTTCTTTGACCAAAGGGAAGGAATGATTGTCCAGTCCTGGCACAGCTGCCCGGGGCAGGGGTGGAGTCACCATGCCTGGATGGACTTAAAAGCCATGTAAATGTGGCACCTGGGGACATGATTTAGTGGTGGCCTTGGCAGTGCTCAGGGAATGCTTGGACTCAATGATCTTAGAGAGCTTTTCCAGCCTTAATGATTCTACAATTCTGTAATTTGACTCATCTGATGTGAGCTCTAAACCAGTGCAGGTCCAGAGCGCTGTAGGTGGTGGCTGGTGTTTGATACTGCACTGGGCAGTTACTGACTGGGACCCCCCACAGTGAACCTGAGAGTGGGACTTGTTGTCTTGCAGGTGGTGGGGGATGTGGACACAACCCTGCCCAGGACTCTGGATGAACTTGGCATCCACCTGACCAAAGAGGAATTGAAACTGAACATCCGGCCCCTCCTGCGGCTCGTCTGCAAGAAGTTCTTTGGGGAGTTCACAGGTACAGGCTGTTTGTCTTCCCCTCCACAACCCTTCCTCTATCCCCTCTCCTCACACCAAGAGTTGAGGGTTATATTTTGGCCAAGGAGTGCTAGCTTGCACAGATCCTGCTGTTTCCCAAATCTAAGCTATGACACCACTTGTCCACAGGACAGCCTTAGACACTGCTCACCTCTCCCCTGCTGCTGTGGCTGTTGCAGTCACCATAGCTTTGCCTTGTTTTTATGGAGTCCATTTCTGGTTCACCCTGTCCTCACCAATTGTTCTTGTTCCAGGCTTTGTGGACATGTGTGTGCAGCACATTCCCTCCCCAAAAGTGGGGGCCAAGACAAAAATTGAGCACACCTACACGGGTGGTGTCGACTCCGACCTGGGGGAGGCCATGAGCGAGTGCGACCCTGACGTAAGGAAACTCCTCTGTTTGCTCTGAGCATGCAAAACCAAGGCCAGCAGGCTCTGCTGCCCCTGCCCTGCCAGGGCAGCTGCCTCCCAGCCAGCTATCTGCACAGATTTGACTTGCAGCACTCTGAAACCTCTCATCTGATGCTGGAACAAATCTCTTCACTCCAAGGAGCTTCAGCTGCCTGCCAGGGCAGCCCTGGAGAGAGGGAATTGTTTCACAGTGTTCAGAGAAGAACAGGACTAGGTCAGGACTCCAGAGCATGTGGGAGCTGCAGGGTGGTTTTATGTCCTTTTGCAGTCTTTTTGTTCCTTTTCCTTGAAGTTTGTTTCTCTCTCCAAACTCTAAAACACTGCATGGTGCTGATAAAAATAACCCTGTGTTAGTTAGTCAGCACCTTTCCTCTCCCAGCCCTGCAAACCCTTCCTCCTCCAACAGCTTGCACTGAGCTGTCATTCAGAGTTGTCTGGAGCCACCAACGCCAGCAGCTGAGTGAGAAATTTGCCTGTGACTTTTGCTCTGATGTCTGCAGAGAAAATTAATCTCTTTTTTTAATGAGTTGTGATTATCCATATAAAACTCCACAGTGGTGACTGTCACCACATCACCAGTGTGGAGTGACCGTGTGGAAGGTCCAGTGATCTCTGGAACCTGTGACTTTGGGGGGCTCAGGTGCTCTGCCCTGAGCAGGTTTGCAGGCCAGCAGGTGACATTTTTCCTCATGGCTTTGTCCCAACCACCATTTGCTGCTCTACAAGAGTAAGGGCAGGAGCTCCAGAGCAGTCCACCAACAGTAATTCCAGGGCTTTCCACAAAGGGCAAGGAGATGTAGGGCTTACAGTGGCAGGAACTGAATGATTTGGCAAATCAAAACAATTATTTCTGAATTCCAGCCCATTAATCCCTTTTATCCACAAATCATGGAATATTCTGAGTTGGAAGAGATCCACAAGGATCATCAAAGTCCAGTCCTGCCAGGTCTGTGTCTATTCCTTGATTGTGTTTTGAAAGAATCTCATTTCTGTCTCTCTGTGTCACGGGAAGGGTCCCTTGATGTGTCACACAACCAAGATGTACAGCACTGATGATGGTGTCCAGTTCCATGCCTTTGGCAGGGTGCTCAGTGGCACCATCCATGCTGGGCAGCCTGTGAAGGTCCTTGGGGAGAACTACACCCTGGAAGATGAGGAGGATTCCCAGATCTGCACCGTGGGACGCCTCTGGATCTCGGTTGCAAGGTACGGAAAGCTCTGGCAATGTCCTCATTGGGGAGGAGTCAGGTGAGGGACTGGGAGGGAGGGAGGACTGCCACAGAGAGGGAGGAGGAAGGTGCTGGAAGGTCTGAGGCTGCACTGGTGCTCTCCTGCCTTTCAGGTATCACATTGAGGTGAACAGGGTTCCTGCTGGTAACTGGGTGCTGATTGAGGGCGTGGACCAGCCCATAGTGAAGACAGCGACTGTGACGGAGCCTCGGGGCAATGAGGAGGTACTGAGAGCCTGGCTGGCATTGCTCAGCCTTCCAGGGAGGCAAGGTGGTGGGGTACAGTCCAAAAGCTCCCCTGGTGGGGTCAAAAAAATCCCTCTTTAGGGACTGTTTACCCTCTTTAGCTGAGACTAAAAAATCTGACATGGTGCCAGGGCACAAGAGCTGCTGAGGGATAGAGCAGAGCTTTCCATGCTGTGTGTTACCCTGAGGATGTGCAGGAATGTGGTTTTAGCTCTTTGTTCTCTCTGCTTCTAGGCTCAGATCTTCCGTCCCTTGAAGTTCAACACCACATCTGTTATCAAAATAGCTGTGGAGCCAGTGAACCCCTCAGAGCTCCCCAAAATGTTGGATGGTCTCCGCAAAGTCAACAAGAGCTACCCCTCACTTACAACTAAGGTACTGCTGGGGGCAGTTGGATTAGATGATTTCCTGAGGTCCCTTCCAGCTTTCACTGTTCTGTGGCTCTGTGTGTGTGGCTGTTTCCAGCCAGTGCTGGGGGCAGCCTCTGGGCTGATCTTCAAAATAATCAGGGTTGTTACCGTAGGTTGTTATGTTTGTGGTTCTTTCCATGCTATTTCAGTTGATCTCATAAATTATGTAGAAATAGCAGAAAAGTGTAAATCCAGCAGAAAAATACACACCCTGCTGTGCCAGGGAAGCAGCTTTCTGCAGAACCCAGCAGCAGTTCCTCCTGGGAAAGGCTGTGGGAGCTTTCCTTGGGGTATTCTGACTCTAACAAGTGTCTTTAAGGCTGATCCTTCCTCAGGCTTGAGTAGGAGCCTGGAAGGCAAGAGCTGTGAGCAGGGGGCTGCCAGCTGAATCCCTCTGCTGTGTTCCAGGTGGAAGAGTCTGGGGAGCACGTGATCCTGGGAACAGGAGAGCTGTACCTGGACTGTGTGATGCACGATCTGAGGAAGATGTACTCCGAGATCGACATCAAGGTGAGGCAGTGAGAGAGGCATTTTCCTGCTGGAAACCCTGGACAGGCTTTTGGTCCCCTCTCTCAGAAGGATGAGAAAAAAAGCCTACCCAAACATGCAGCATGGATTTTGTCACATTCCTGTAAAAGTAAAAAAGGCTGTGAGGGTGTAAAAGGGCCTCTTACAGCCTGACTGTCACACCGGTGGGACTGAGACTGCACATTGCCTTGGAGAGGAGTTTTCCATATTCCAGCCTTCCCCTGTGCTTCAGCCATTGCCTGACTAGCATCAAATAAATAAATTGAGCAGAATTTTTCATACCTGGGATTGGATTTAAGTTTTCCTGTCTCATTTGAACACCTCAGCACTTCATACACAGCTCTAATTAAAACACTACCAGTTGAACCTGTTTTTGCTTGTAGGTGTTCAGAGGTTTCAAAGAGTCTTTTTGCAAACAAAAAGGTACTGGGAACCTTACAAACCCTTTGTTCTTTTAGGTGGCTGATCCAGTGGTGACATTCTGTGAGACAGTGGTGGAAACATCTTCCCTGAAGTGCTTTGCTGAGACACCCAACAAGAAGTAAGGGCCCTGGGTGATCTGGGCATGGGAGGGGGCACAGGGAGGGTCCATCCCATCCCAGGGGACTGTTCCCACTGGCTGTAGGCCACCAAGTGCCACATGCCTGAGTGAGCAATGTCCCACTAACCTGAGCTCCTCAGGAACACACCAGAGTCCCAGGGATGCTCCTGTGCTGTATAGGAGCTCTGAGAATGGAGGAAATAAAGACAGATCCACATCCTCCCTTTTCCCTAAGTGTCACACCTTCTCAGCAGTTCTAGGAGGTGTTCTGGGATCCTGGAGCAGGTGCCAAAGAGCCCAGTGCTGCCTTCAGTAACTCCCCCATTAATTTCATGAGCAAGAGTTAGGTTTTCTCTCATCCATATGTAATCTTGGATCTGTTCTTCCTGGTGATGCCCTGGAGCCTTGCAGCTGCTCTCATCTCCCTCCTGCAGCACCTCACAGTGCATGTGATTGGATGAGGGAGGCCTGGGAGGGAACATGGGGAGATCTTTGTCTGCAGGATGTTCCCATACCTGAATTTTCAGAGAAGCCATGATCTGCTGAAGTTGGCTCCCCTGTGTGCCCCTGTGATTTTTGAATCTTTTTCCTTTCTTTACTCTGAGACAGTTCTCACCATGTTTGGCAGCCTTATTTCTGGGAGCAGAGAGGTTCCAGTCTTCACAGAATCACAGGATGGTCTGGGTTGGAAGCAACCTTAAAGACCATCCAGTTCCAAGCCCTCCTGTGGGCAGAGGCAGCTTCCACCAGGCCAGGTTTTTCCCAGTCTTAGTCAGACTTTGACCTTCTGGGCATATGGAATGACCTGTGCTGGGGACAGGCATTGGGATGCATCTGGTCAGAGCATCAGGCTCTGAGGCAGCATCTGGTGTGTCAGACATGGTTCCTAGAGACACTTTGGGCTCCCTCCTGCAGCCTTGGACAGGGCCTGGATGTGGGACAGGAGGGCTGGAGCCACCCTGTCCCTCAGCTGTTTCCTTCTGGGGCTGAACAGGCTTTGGGGAGCACTTGGGCTGTTCACAGGGACACAGCAACAGCAGTGGGTGCAGGTGGCTTCATCAACCCAACTGCATCCAAGCTGGGTGTGCAGAGAATCACAGAATCATGGATTTATTAAGGTTGGAAAAGACCCTAAATGAAGTCCAGCTGTCAACCCAATTCCACCCTCATGTTCACCACTAAACTGTGTCTACAGGTGCCACATCCACATGTTTTTTGAACAATTCCAGGGATGATGACTTCACCACTGCCTTGGGCAGCTGTGCCAGGCCTTTGCAACCTTGTCTGTGTAGAAATTTTCCCTAATATCTCACCTAAACCTCCTCTGGCTCAATTTGAGGCCACTTCCTCTCATCCTGTCCCTATTCCTTGGGAGCACAGTCTGACCCCCACCCTGGCTGCACCCTCCTGTCAAGGAGTTATGGGGAGACAGAAGTTTCCCCCTGAGCCTCCTTTCCTCTCAGCTGATTCTCCCAGCTTTCTCAGCTGCTCCTGGTGCTCCAGATCCTTCTCCAGCTCTTTTACCTTCCCTGGGCACATCCCAGCCCCTCCATGTCTTTCTTGCAGTGCAGGGCTGCCAGTCCCTGTGCTCTTTACTCCCATTTCCATCACTGTGGCTGATGGTGCCTGTCTCTCCTCAGGAACAAGATCACCATGATTGCTGAGCCCCTGGAGAAGGGGCTGGCAGAGGACATTGAGAATGAAGTGGTGCAGATAACATGGAACAGGTATGAGTGATCTGGGGGTGCAGGAATCCAGCTGGAAGTAAATAACTGGGGGAAAAGGGAATGCTGGGATCTGCAGGGTGCACAGTATCAGGCAGCAGCCTTTGGGCAGGGATCCTGGTTTGGTTTTCCTGCCAGCCAGTCTGTGAGCATCTCTGGCTGAGACTATTTTGTGCCTGAAGGGAACAGGGTTGTAAATACATAGTGAGTGCAGGTTGGATTCTTGTTTCCTAAAGCTTCTTCCCTTTCTCTCTATCAGAAAGAAGCTGGGTGAATTCTTCCAGACCAAATATGACTGGGACTTGCTGGCTGCCCGTTCCATCTGGGCCTTTGGGCCAGATGCCACTGGCCCAAACATCCTGGTAGATGACACACTGCCCTCAGAGGTGAGGAGTGGGGGCCACCCTTCAGTGAAATCTGTCCTGTGGTGCCAGGAGGTGCCCACTCCTCCCAGAATTTTCAGCAAGGCCCTGGTGCCTTTGGGGTGCTCCCTGTTTGCCACAGCTCAGAGCTGCTGCACTTTCCCCACCACGGTCCCACGATGTTAGCAGGTCACCTGTTACTTTGCAGGTGTTGCTGTTTAGGCCAACATTTGCAGCTAATGGCCTTGCCTTTCAGGATCCACCAAAATGTGGACTCTTAATTCATAGCTCTGAAAATTACATAGTGCTGATGCTCTTGAGCTGTGAGAGGGAGAGGTGGACACTGGGGGCATGGGGGGACCCTGCTGCTCTTTTGGAAAGTGGCTTTTAAACACTAGGTGTTACTGGCTGTGATGAGGTGTGGTCTCTGAAGCTATCTGTCTGTCTGTCTGTCTGTCTGTCTCTAGGTGGACAAGTCTCTGCTGGGCTCAGTGAAAGACAGCATCGTGCAGGGCTTCCAGTGGGGGACCAGGGAAGGGCCCCTCTGTGATGAATGTAAGTGGGACCTGTGGGAGATGGAGATGATGGGATTGAGAGATGAAAGAATTTAACCAGCTTTCAGGTGTCCCAGGCTAGGCTGATCTTGGAACAGCCTGGTCTAGTGGAAAGTGTCCCTGCCCTTGGCAAGGAGCTGGACTAGATCAGCTCTGAGGCTCCTTCCAACCCAAATCACTCCATGATTCTGTGATCTGCAGGGTTCTGACGTGGTCATTCCCTGCTGGAATTAAATTTAGGAGAGCTGCTGGTGGCTCTGGGCATCTGGGGACGTGGTTGGTGCTGGCAGAGAACATCCCCCGGGGTCACTGGCTGTCATTTCTCCCCGGCAGTGATCCGCAATGTGAAGTTCAAGATCCTGGACGCGGTGATTGCCCAGGAGCCCCTGCACCGGGGCGGGGGGCAGATCATCCCCACGGCCCGCAGGGTGGTCTACTCTGCCTTCCTCATGGTGAGCTTTGCCTGGGGCTGGGGCACAGACTCACTCACCCAGCAGTGTCTGCAGGCCCCTGGGGCTGGCACACGAATCCTACAGGCCTGTGTTCCAGCCTGGATGGAAACTGGTGTGCATCTGCTCGCTCTCCCCTTCTTGCTCCTGCTGGGCTTGCTGGGGAGGGTGGGTGTTGGGGAGGGGGAGCTGTGTGACTCGTGCCCACAGGGAGAAAAGATCCTTTCAGTGTTTATGTTGGTTTGGGCAGCCGTGGGGCAGCAGGAACCCTGTGATGTTGTCAGGTGCTGGGTTTGACCAGAGAACTGGAGCTGTGCTGGTGCTGCAGGAGGCTCAGTGGCTCATGTCCCTGTCCCCTCACAGGCCACCCCTCGCCTGATGGAGCCCTATTACTTCGTGGAGGTGCAGGCTCCTGCTGACTGTGTGTCTGCCGTGTACACGGTGCTGGCCCGCCGCAGGTGAGCTGCTCCTGCTGCCAGCACTGGGGTTTGCAGAGCAGCAGGGGTGGGGTCTGGGCTGCTGGAGAATTCCACACTCCTGGCACTGGTGCAGAGGGTGAAGTCTCCCATGAAGTGACAGTTGGAAGCTTCCTGACTGATCGTGGCCCCCAGCAGTGTGGGAGGGATGGGCAGGGTCACACACAGCCTTTGGGTTGTGCCTGGTTCTTCCTGAGTGTCAGAGAGGAGAATGTACAAACACTGTGCTCTGCCCTGGGAACAGGAGGGACTTGGACCTTCTTCAGTGGCTCCAGACAAGGCCAGGAAGATGTTCAGGGGGCTGGAGCCACTTCCCTGTTAAAATGGGTTGGTTCAACCTGGAGAAGAAAAGGCTCCAGGGAAACCTTAGAGCCCTTGTAATGCCTAAAGGGGCTCCAAGAGAGCTGGACAAGGGCCTGGAGTGCCAGGACAAGGGGGAGTGGCTTCCCACTGCCAAGAACAGGGTTAGATGGGGTATTGGGAAGAAATTTTTGGTTGTGAGGGTGGGCAGGCCCGGGCACAGGGTGCCCAGAGCAGCTGTGGCTGCCCCTGGATCCCTGGAAGGCCAGGTTGGACAGGAGCAACCTGGGATAGTGGAAGGTGTCCCTGCCCATGGTATAGGAGGTGGAACTGTGTGGGGTTCAAGGTCCCTTCCCACCCAGAGCAGTCCCTGATTCTGGCACACTTAAGAGGGCTGATCCTTTGACACATTTGCAGAGGCCACGTGACACAGGATGCTCCAATCCCAGGCTCTCCCCTCTACACCATCAAAGCCTTCATCCCTGCCATCGATTCCTTTGGGTTTGAGACAGACTTGAGGACCCACACACAGGGACAAGCCTTCTCTCTCTCTGTGTTCCACCACTGGCAGGTGAGTCCATGCCTTGGAGAGATGGGGAAAAGGGACAGGATCAGGCACCAGGTAGGTGCTGTCAGTGCCACAGCTCCAACAGAGCAGGAAAGCTCTGGAGAACATCCTCAGATGATCTTGGGAAGCCTTTGTGCACCAGCTGTTCCATCTCTGCCAGGACTTCCTTCCACGTCCCATCACTCCCACTCCTAGTGAGGGAGCCCTGGAAGCTGCTGCTGGCTGAGTGTCAGGGTCCTGCAGTGCCTGGGGAGAGGACATTCCCCTTGGGAGGAGGGAAACTGTTTGGGTCCACTTCATGCTCTGCAGCCTGGGCAGCAAAAGTCTTGGAGTGGGGCTTGGACTCACTGATCTGCCATAGGAAGTTTGATCTGTGGCACATTTCAGCTTTGTCTCTCAGAGGTGGTGGTTTAAACCTGTAGGAAACAAAGTTTGGGACAAAATACAGTTCTCTGGCCACTTCTGTGTCTGGGGCAGATCAGGTCCTGTGGGAGCCACAGCTGTGAAGTGCACAGTGGTTTGGGGTACAGCTCCATGAGAGCAGCAGCTGCAGTCTGAGCCCTGGCCTGTAAAGGATGTGTCAAAGCCCAAGGCTCAGCTCTGAAACAGTCAGCATGCCTGGTTTGTGGAGGGGGTTGTGCTGACCAGGACCTGCCTGGGTTGTTCTGTTAGGAGGTGTTCAGGGATCCTGCAGTACTCCCTGGGGAAGGGACATGTTCTTGGCTCAGGTTTCCAGCACTGTGTTACTGATTTCTCATGGCATGATCACTAGCAGTGACATGAGTTTGTGTGCCAGGAGAGCAGAAGGTGTGTTGGGGTATCTGTGGGACCCAGGGATGTTTCCTGTTGCAGTTGGGGTCTCTGGGAGGTTGCACCAGCCCCAACATCATGTTCACATCCTGGTCCTGTGTTTCAGATTGTGCCTGGTGACCCCTTGGACAAGAGCATCGTGATCCGGCCGCTGGAGCCGCAGCCAGCCCCACACCTGGCCAGGGAGTTCATGATCAAGACCAGGCGTAGGAAGGTACATCTGGGACAAATCCCTGTAGTGTCCCTCTGTCCCAGCAGCTGAGCTGGGACAGTGTTGTCCCTTGGGTGTGCCACTACCCCTCTGTGTTCCCAGAGTGATCTGATGTCCTTTGTGCCCCAGGACTTCCCCCATGCGGCCTGTCAGAGCCTGTCAGTCCCATCAGTGACTCCAGCCCAAAACAGGATCCTGTGGCCTCTGCTGAGCTCCACTCCCTCCCCTGCCCCTCTGGCCCCTCAGTGGCCTGGTGTAGCCCCCTTGGCCAGCAGAAACAGGTTTCTGTGCTGGTTTAGTGAGCTGAGCTGAGCTGAGGGGCTGCAGGGGGAGCAGAGAAAGCCAAGCCCCCCCTATGGGGAGCAGTGAGCTGGTAGATGTGCTCAGCACCAGGAGCCACTTGTGTGCAAGTTCCTGAGGGGTGTTAAATGCCTTCAGACATCTGAAATTTACTGTGGGACACAAGGTCTCTTCAGTGGGCTCTCTGGGCAGTGGCTGTATGGGGAGTAACCCTGGCTCTGTGTTACCCTGCAGGGCCTGAGTGAGGACGTGAGCATCAGCAAGTTCTTCGATGACCCCATGTTGCTGGAACTGGCCAAGCAAGATGTTGTTCTCAACTACCCCATGTGAACCTGCTGCCCTGGCATGGGGGCTGACCTGAGCCCTGGCCAGCAGCTGCTGGTCCTTCCCCATCCCTGCTTGCCCAGCCCTGGCTCCTGGAGGCTCAGGGCAGGCAAGGAGCTGCTCTTCAGTCACTTCCATGGCTGTAGAAGTCTCTATGGACCAATTGTGGGCATTCTACATATGAGGAGCAGCCCACACCCAGAGCCCTGATCCATTTTGAGTTGTTAGTCTCCAGCAATTCCCTTTGGATAGGCTCTTCCAGCACACAGAGCTGAGCAGTGTCAATATGGATTCCTGAGGACTGGGCCTCAACTGTGTCAAGCATTTCAGGCAGCTGAGAAAGGGGGGGTGCTGGGGGGGCAGTGCTTTACCAGCCTCTCCAGGTGGAGAGATGAGTGTGGCTTTGACCTTTTTGTACCCCTTTTTTGAACCCTTGTAAACGTTTAGTACAAACTTCCAGGCTGGGTTTAGTCTGATTGTGCCCAGACGTGGCAGTACTGGGGGAGGCTCTGCTTTCCCAGTGTTTCCAGTACACTGTCAGGATTTCTGCCATCCTCAGCCCCAGTTCCCCCTTGCCTCATCACTGTACCACTCCCAAGGACTCCCTGTCTCCCAGCTATCCCACTCCTGCCTGTGGTAGTGAATGGACCAGCCAGCCCAGGCCTATTTTTTTTTCCTTTCTTGCTCAGTCTTTCTGAGTTTTCAGGGGTTTTGTCAGCTGCTCATCCTCTGAGAGGTTTTTGGTGTTCCCTCTCCATTCCCTGCTCTGTCTCTCTCACTGAACTCTGCCCCAGTTCTGTCCCAAGTCTGTGCTGTGGAACTAGGGTTGATTTACATCTGGGGACATTCCTGCCCTCCCTGTCCCCTGGCTGCCCCGATGCTGCTGTGCCAAGTTTGGCTCTGGCAGCCTTGTTCATCCCACTGGGACTCCTGGGAACCTGTCTCAGGGCATCCCTGTGCTTGGAGGAGCTTGGGATGGCCCTGGGGCATCAAGACAGGGGGAGCAGAGGTTAAAGCCCAGGATAACTTCCTCCCCTACTCCCACAACCTGCCAGCTGCTGGTGGAAACTGGGAGGCACTGGGCTGACATAAGCATGGGATAGGAAGCATCCATGGGAAAGCACATCCAGCCAGCCCATCATGTGCTCTCTGTGGAAACTGGATGTTGTGGGGGATAATTCAGGCCAGTGGAGCATCAAAACCAGGGAGGGGAAGGATTTCCTGTCAGCCACATCGGGCGTGGTGCTGCCCCACCCCATTGCCCAGCAGGAAGGGAAATGAACCATGCTGGGCTGCAGCCCTATCAGCAGGCCCAGCTTATCCAGGGATGCTGTCCTGGGACCCCAGCTCTGTCACCAGGCCCAGCTTTTCCTGCTGGGCAGTGCCAGGAGAGTCTCCCTCACCTCCTACATCTGCCCTGGCACTGCAGCCTCACCCATTGCACATTCTGGCTGCGTCCTGGGGGACTCAGTGGGGCTCAATCCTGGCTCGATGCAAGCAGAATACAACCCTGGTGTCCACACGGCCACGCTGGGAGTGCTTGTCACCTCCCAGTACAGCCCAGCACCAACCTGGGCCCCCAGGGACCAGGCCAGGCATCTCCTGGAGCAAACCCCGGGCCGCTCCCCGGGCTGCAGCGGGATCGTGTCCGAGGCCGGCGGTGCTCGGTGCTGCCCTGCACGTCTCGGGGCTGGGGACGGCCCCTGGCTCCGGAGCCGAGTGCTCGGCCGCTCTGGGCGGGCTCATCGTAGGAAGCAGCCATCCATCATCCCAGCCTCGTGCTCTCCAGGGCTGGATAACGGGGCCCTGGGCACACCCGCGGGTGGGCATCGCTGCCAGTCCCACGCCTTCGGCGAGAAGAGCCCGAGCATCCTGCAATGCCCCCAGGATCGCAGCGGCGGCGGGCATCGCCCCGGCCCTCGCCCCGGAGAGGGCGTGGGAAGGAGCCGGTTCTCACGCAGGCTCTTCCCAGCGGCTGGAAAACGCTGACCCGCAGCGGGGCCGAGAGCCGCAGACCTGGCCCCTGTGAGCTGGGGACTTCCCAGGAAGCTGCCCTGGGAGTGGGGGCTTTGCGGCCAGCCCCTGCCACCA
Organism: Erithacus rubecula; assembly: GCF_903797595.1. NCBI lineage: Eukaryota > Metazoa > Chordata > Aves > Passeriformes > Muscicapidae > Erithacus > Erithacus rubecula. Next base: position 3,819,995 of record NC_136679.1, on the reverse strand, counting down.
GCCCCTGCCATGTGGATGGAAATTCCCCACACAAAGGATCTGTGTGCGTGCAGGATGCCTCGAGGGATGTGCCTGCCCGGCCGTGGCACAGGTCAACTGAGGCACGTTATGTCATCTGTGACATGAGGTGGTCAAGGCTCAGCTCTGGGACATACCCCGGGGATGTGACGCCACCCTCAGCAGGGCCATCAGCAGTTAGTGACCCTGTGTTGACCCCCCCCCCCCACAGTTGTCCCCATCCCCAGGGATTTGGGAGATCCCCACAGAACATGGTCACAGAACTGTGACGCTGCGCTGTGTCTCTGTCTCCATTCTGCTCCCAGGGACCCTGACTGGAGTCCTGCTTTCCTGTCCGCATGCCCGTGTTGCTCCCAGTTTCTCCACCCTGGTCCTGGTGTCCCATTCCCACTGTCCCCACCTGCTCCCCGTGTCCCTGTGCCTGTCCTGCTCCTGATTCCTCATCCCACTCTGCTTTGGTCTCCCTGTCTCCATCCTACCCCAGTCCCTGTTCTGCTTCTCAGTGTTCCTGTCCCCACCCTATTTCTGCTCTCTCCATTTCCTTCTTGTTCCTATTGTCCCCATCACCCATTCTGCTCACAGTGCCTCCCTAATTTTCCTACTCCCCATGTCCCAATCCCCGGTCCCAGTGTCCTTGTTCCCTCTTGGTCCCATTGCCCTCATCCTGTCCCTGTTGTTCATCCTGTTTCCACTGTCCCCATCATAGTCCTGCTGCCTGTGTCCCTGACCTCATCCTGCTTGCAGTGCCTGTGTCCCTGTCCTGTTTCTGATTTCCTCATCCCACCCTTCTCCTGTCCCTATACTGCTCCCAGCATCCCTGGTTTCCACTCTGCTCCTGATGTCCCTATCCCCATCCTGCTCCTGGTGTACGTGTCCTGCTGCCCATGTCCCTGTTCCCATCCTGCTCATCCTGTTCCTCCCTGACAATGTCCTTGTTTCTGTCCCAGACCTCCACTCTGCTCTTGTCCCCACCTTGTCCCTGTCCTGTGCTCCCTACCCTGTTCCTGATGCCCTCATTCCCATTCCGCTCCAGATGTCCCCGTCTCCACATCTGTCCCAGTGTCCCCATCCTGCTCCTGTTCCCACTTTCCCATTCTTGTCCTGCCCCCCATGTGCCTGTATCCATCCTGCTCCCTGTTCCTTGTCCCTGACTGGCTTCTGATTCCCCATCTCAGCCTGCTCCCGATGTCTCTGGTCCCCACCCTGCCCCTGATGCTTTCATCTTCATCCTGCTCTGGGTGTCCCTGTTCACAGCCCTGCTCCCAGTGTCCCCATTCTTGTCCTGCTCTCCATGTCTCTGTCCCTATCCTGCTTTCTGTGTCCTCCTCATGCCCATTCTGCTCCTGATGTCCCCATCTCACCCTGCCCCAGTCCGTGTCCATCTCCCTACATCCCTGTCCTCATCCTGCTCTCCCCATCTTGCTCCCAGGGTCCCCATCACCCATTTTACTCCCAGTGCCTCCGTATTTGTCCCACTATGTCCCCATCCCCCTCCCAGCATCTTTGTCCCCTTCTTGTTTCCACTGCCTCCATCCTACTCCTGGTCTCCATCCACAGCCCTATTCCCACTGTCCCCATCACTGTCCTACTCCCTGTGTCTTCGTCCCTGTCCTGCTCCCAGTGCCCCCATTCCACCCTGTTTTGGTCTCCACATTCCTGCCCTGCCCCAAGCCCTGTCCAGCTCCCTATATCCCTGTCCTCATCCTACTCTTGCTATCCCCATCCCCATCTTGCTTTGTCTCCATTCTGCTCTGCTCCTGTCCCTATTGTGCTCCCAATGTCCCTGTCTCACCCTGTTTGTGGTGTCCTTGTCCGCAGCCCTGCTCCAGTGTGCCTCCCTATTCCTGTCCTGCTCCCCATGTTCTGTCCTGCTGTGTCCCAGTCCCTATCCCCTGCTGCGTCCCCACCCTGACCCCAGTCCGTGTCCTTGTCCCTGTGTCCCTACACTGATTCCAGTGCTGTGTCTTTGTCCCCGTGTCCCTATACTGACCCCAGTCCGTGTCCTTGTCCCTGTGTCCCTACACTGATTCCAGTGCTGTGTCCTTGTCCCCGTGTCCCTACACTGACCCCAGTGCCGTGTCCTTGTTCCCGTGTCCCCACCCTGATCGCAGTGCCGTGTCCTTGTCCCCATCCCCTGCTGTGTCCCTGACCCCAGTCCCGGTCCCTGGGCCGTGTCTCTGTTCCTGTGTCCCCGCCCTGACTCGGTCCCGGTCCCTGTTCCCGTGTCCCAGTCCCGGTCGCGGTCCCGTGTCCCGGTCCCCTGTCCCGTGTCTCTGTTCCCGAGTTCCGTGTCCCGCTCCCGGTCCCAGTCCCGTGTCCCTGTCCCCGTGTCCCGGTCCCGCTCCGTTCGCTCCCGCCCGCCCGGCTCCCTCCGTCCCCGCCCGCTCCCGCTCCCGGTCCCGTGTCCCGGTCCCTGTCCCTGTCCCCGTGTCCCGGTCCCGGTCCCGCTCCGTTCGCTCCCGCCCGCCCGGCTCCCTCCGTCCCCGCCCGCTCCCGGTCCCGTGTCCCGGTCCCTGTCCCTGTCCCCGTGTCCCGGTCCCCGTCCCGCTCCGTTCGCTCCCGCCCGCTCGGTCCCTCGGTCCCGCCCGCCCCGGCCCGCGCGCGCTGAGGGGACTCCGCGCATGCGCCCCGCGCCCCCCGCCCGGGCTCGGCGGCCGAGGGGCCCCGGCGGCGCCACGGGCCGGACCCGGTGAGTGGGGGCTGAGGGCGCGGCGGGACCGGGCCGGGCCGGGCGGGGGCCTGAGGGCACCGAGCGGCGCCCCCCGAGGGGCCGGAGCCGCTGGGGCCGGCGGGAGGCTGGGGGGACCGAGCGGCCGTTCCGGGGGCACCGGGAGGCGGGAGCCCGGGCAGAGCCGCGGGCCCCGGGGGGACGGAGCCGCCGCGGGCTGAGGGAGGCGGGAGCCCGGAGGGACCGAGCCGGGCGCTCCGGGCAGAGCCGGAGGCGCCGGGATGAGCCGGGCGCGCTCCGACGGGAGGGGCCGGTGTCACCCCCCGAGTCCCCGCGTCCTCCCCGTTCCCCGCTGCCTCCCGCGCTCCGGGACGGGCCTCTCCGGGCTGCTCATCCCCAGGGAGGTGCTGCCTGAAGGGCTCTCCCGGGCGGCCGCGGTGCCGGCCCGCGGCTGCACCTCGGGGATGAGCGGAGCGCTGCCCGCGCTGCCGAGCGCGGGAACGGAGCGATCGCACCGGGAGACGCCACCTGTGTCACCCCCGTGCCCGGCCTGTCCTCCCGTGTCACCTCCGTGTCACCCCTGTCCTTCTGTGTCACCCTTGTGCCCACCTGTCCCTCCCGGCTCCGGGCAGGACGGGACACACGGGTCCCCAGCGCTGGCTGCTGCAGCTCCAGCACAGTCCCTGAAGCAGCAGCTCCTGCTCGGAATCCCTTGTCCGGATAAACCCTCATAACGCTGCTGGCAGCCGAGCCAGCCCTGCCTCGAGCTGTGGGGCCGCAGCCGTGCGGTTTGGCATTGCTGGAGGAGCCCCTTCTGCAGCGCCAGGAGTGTTTGCACAGAGCTCTCAGACACGCTCCTGGCGGCATTGTTGGTGTCCTGTGCAGAGCCGTCGCTTGGGCTTGATGACCTTGTGTGTCCCTTCTCACTGAGGACATTCCGTGATTCTCTGTGCTCCCCTCGGATGCGGAGCACGATGAGAAGAATCCTGCTCTTGTATCAGATGAGAGTTTTGGCGTCCCTTGGGCCTTTCACCCAGCGTCATAAAATTTCACAAGAATGACATTTGTGCAGCTATTTTTACTGGCCTTTTAAAGCCAATTCTCATTTCTGTTAGTAGGAATTAGTCCTGACACTTTCTGGTCGGTGTGACCTTCCTACCCAGTGAAGTGCTGATTTTGTTCCACCGTCAAATACATTGCAAATAGGAGATAGTTGATAGGGATTAATTAGGGCAGGGATGTGCTGTACGGATTCTGGAGCAACAGTTGGTACCACCGGGTTCTGATTTTTCATTGGGTGTTTGGTTGGTATTTGGAAATGAGAGAGAACAAAACCCTTCTATCTGACAGACCGTTGATTTTTGTTATTATTTCCATGTCTCCTGCCTGCTCTAAGTCAAGGATAATTGGTTAAGAAAAACCCCAAACTGTCCCTTCCTGTTAGAAATCTATGTCCCGGGGATGTTCAATGAACCAGCTGTCAGTGCAGTTACCAAACCCTCCCTTCTCCAGGTCATTTAAGGGAAAAAGTTGTTTTCTGTCAAGACTCATGTTTAGGGAAATGCAAGGTGCCCTTCTGTGTATTTTTGGTGCTTTCCAAGTCTGTTCCAAAGTTGTGTTTGTGCTTTAATGAGGCAGCAGGTCAGCCGGGCGCTGGGAAGGGGGGTAGGTGAGGAGTTTAAAAGGGAACGCGAGCCTCGCTGTGCCGTGTGACTCCCAGGGCCAGCGCTGGGTTTGCGGCAGTGCTTGCGTTAACTCGGGCACTTCCGCAGCTCTGCGGGCTCTGTGGTCGCTGCTGCCTCGGAGGGGTGGGCTGAGCTGTCACACTGCCGCTGTCTGGCAGTGCCCCGGGAGCTGCTCCGAGGGGCTGCTCCGAGGGGCAGTGCTGCGCTGGCCCGGCCTCTGGCCATGGCTGCGGCCCTGGAGGCGGCCAGGTAAGAGCTGCGGGGCTGGGCTGGGCTGGGCTGGGCGTGGGGTCTGCAAGGTCTGCCTTCTTCCAAGAGAAGAGCCCTTGGTAGGGTATTTCTCCAGAATCAGGAACTTACCTAACATTGCAATTGAAATGCCAGCGCACGGGACAGTGCGGGAGCGCGGTGACATGTCCCTTTGGAGGTTTTACATCACATGAAACTTGTCTGTGTTTTTTGAACTGTGTTGGAAACACGACCAGCTGCTCCTTGGGTTTGTCACCCAGCACCTCTTGGCCTTTTGAAATGGTTTGGTTTAGTTTGAGTGATGAAAAGTTATTAAAAATATTTTGCTAACAGACTGTCCTTACCAAAGGGCCTTAGTGCTTTCAGACTAGATTTTGTTTGACTTACCGTTGATGGAGGGGACTACTGAGTTATTGCTAATAAAAACATTTATTTTTACAAATCTAAGTGATCTCTTAATTTATACAACAGTAGTACAATTTTGGAGTTTTTTTAAAGCAACTCACAGGTCTGAATGCAGGATTCTAGGCAAGGAATTGTCATGAAATCTCTTTGAAATATCTCTCATCCTTAGCCCTTCATTAAGGACTATTTTTGCCCCTCAATTCAAAGCAAGCACCTAACTCATCACAGATAACGTGCAAATGATGCAAATACTGGTAAATAACTGGAAAATTTGGGGCAAGGACTGAGAGCACAGTGCTTGCTTTGAGGAAGGCAGAGAGGAGCCCCAAGACAATTGGGAATGTACAGGAGATGAGGAATTCCAGGGGTTCCAGTCCTCGGTAGGAGGAAAGTTAAAACTCAGACATTGGGCAAATTGAGACCAATTTAAAGAATTTTGCAAAGATTTTGGTACACCCCGGAGAGTTTTAATTATAGGCACAGTTTTTCTAAAGGATTCTGTGGTTCTAAAGGTAATTGGTGTGGAAATTATATTGCTTAGGTGAAACTTCATCTTTAAAAGTCTTTTCTGGGCTTGGATGTTTCTAGAGTTTACAAGAAAAAAAAATTTAAGCTTTGGAATCTAATCACTGATGAAGAGTTTGTGATTAATTTTAATACCTAAATTTCTTGATTTAGTAATTTGAGTAACTTCTGTGAATCAAAAAAATCCCCAGACTTTCCTCATCCACCACTTTTGCCAAGGAAGGGATGGGATCCAGTGCCTGAGGTGCACCTTGGTGTGATCCAGGCACTTAGGACCAGCAGAGCAGCCCAGTTAGGAGTTGGATAAAGCAGAAAGTGCCTTCCTTGGGTGTGTTGTGGACTGAAAATGCAGCGCTGTGGTGTTTCTGTGGGGACAGGGAGCTGGGGAATGCCGAGCCCCAGGGTCGGCTCCTGACCCCAGCGCTCCTGGGATGGGGAACCTTCCATGGGGAGCGGCTGGAGCACGGCCGAGGGTCAGCCCCTGCTTGCTGCGGGGATCTCGGGGGTTTGTGGCCACTGGCACCTGCAGGGGGCTGCTGGTGATCCTTGGGAGTCTTTTCCACCTCGGGATATTCTGTGATTCTCAGAAATCAGCTGCAGCCTCACCACCAGCCTGGAGCTGGGGGGAGAGGGGGCTGATCTTGTGCCTCTTTCCTTACACCGCTTAAAAGTTTCAGAATTTTTTTTAAAGATGGAAATCACCAGGAGTGTTGCCTCTTTGGTGCCTCACCCTTCCTGCAGGGACGTTCAGGATTCTCTGAAGCCCGGTGGAACTCGGACAAGGGTAGCGATCATTAAACACTTGGAGTTAAATCCTGTGGATAATGGACCCCTTTGTTGTCGCTCCCGGGGGATGGGCGCTGCTGCCTCATTAGGGGGAAGGTGATCCTTTGCTCCCAGCCTTTGTGTTCTGTGCTGCCACTCCACAGGGTTGACTTGTGCTCCAGATTTATGTATTTTTAATCTGCTCAATAGGAAGCAAATTATTACCATAAAAAAGTTCTGTTACTATTCCCTGGTTTTTATGGTGGCTCTGCTTTGTCCCTGCTGACCTGTGCAGGGAAGCAGATTCCTGCCCAGCAGGATGGGAGATTCCCTGAGTTACAGATGGTGCCTGGACCCTGCTGCCAGCCCCTCACCTCTGGGTGCCCTGCTTTGGAACAGAGTGAAGGTTTTATTGCAGGAGCCCCTGGCATTTATCAGTGTTTCCAGCTGCTCTCCACACTTCCCTCGAGCAGCAGGAGTGCAATTCCACTGTCCCTTGCTTGTGGAATAACAGGAATGTTATAACAGGAATAACAGGCTGTGCTTTTTATTGACTCAAGTTAGGGTTAATAATGGTCAAATTGTATTAAATCACATTTCATTTGCTGGATTCAGTATTGCTCCATACCTAAATCCCGCTCTTGAAAAAAAACTATGTTTTTAAAATGTCAGAATCACCAAATTTCCCATTCGCTGCCCATTCTTGGTCCTGGTTTTGGGAGGCTCGTTGCTTTCCATTAAAAGCTACAAAAAGGAATTTATCTTCAAAATGCTTCTTGGAGGGAAAAGGGCAATGTTAGCATTTCCTTTTCTGACCTCCTCATACCATAAATATGAATTGTTATCGCTGCTCGGGTAGTGACGCACAGTTCTCCCCATATTCAGGACTGTCTGGAAGATCTGGTTGGGGTTTTTGAAAACTTGACTTTGTTCTGGTGTAAAATTAAGATTTAAGGTGAAAGTTCCTGGATGTGGTGTGGGATAATTGACATACACAATGTGTGGCTGGGCAGTTGTGATCTTACTGGTGATTATTGGTGAAGGAAATAGTGAGAATGCCAAATATTGGAGCAAAAAGAAATTCCTTTTAGTTCTGCAAACACAGAGAACTTGGTTTCATACCTCAGTACTGGCTAGTAATTCCTCAATGATTCTGGTTCAAGGAAGTACATGATTCTGTTTTGAAGCAGAACCCAAGGCTTTAAGCAGTAACACAAGTTACAAGGTTTTCTGACTATAAATAAAAATCTATATTTGGAAAAAACAAATAGTGTATTTATGGACAAAACTGTATTAAAGGAAGTGTGATGGAAAAATTGAGTCAGATGAGCTGATGTATGAGGCATTTCCCTCTGGAGTCATTGGGCTGAAAAATGTTTTATATGCCTAAACTTGAACAGATGCTTCAGCACACACACACAGAGTCCTCCCCCGGTTCATATTAGCAGTTCTGCTCATACCACTGTGATTAATTCCCAGACCAGCCTAGTTTAGGCTCTTTTCCGGGGGCTCGGGGGTATTTCCAGATCATCCAGGTACTTAAGCCATGCCTAGCTGTAAATAAGTGAGCAGCCCGGATTATTAGCGGGATTTGTTTCAAGCTTTGCATTAGATTTAAATGACTCACTGAGCTGGGATTTACATTCTTACATGGGAGTGAAGGATTTCTCTCTCTTACCTTGCCTAGATGGAAATTGGTGGAGTCAGCCAGCTTTTTGCCTAAACAAGTCCATGAAACCAGCTTTGGGCTCTCACAGTTATTAGTTCCAGCTTTTTAGTTACAAATTTGTCAGAAAACGAGTCTGAGTGTGCATGCCTGACCTCGATTGAGATACTGAGGAGGACTGAAGGAGGGAGGATGGGAGGGAGGGAGGCATCCATATGGATGACCAGCAGATTGTGCCTCGCATCCTTTCCAGTCCGAATGCCGATGGGTGGCGCTGGAGGAGCCTGGCAGCTGCATTTGATGGTTTTCCATCGAGCCCCCGTTCTGCTGTCCCGTTCATCTGCTGTCCTGGGGTGCAGCGTGTGCACAGTGCTCAGCATTCCCTCTCCTCTGAACATCCCCAAAGCCTTCCCAGAAAGTGCCACGTCTTGGGCATGCTTCTGTCCACTCTGCTTTGCTGATGAAGGAATGTAGAAAAATGACTTCTGGGTGTAAGCATGGCTCTGGCTGTGGTGTGCCTCGGGAATGCAGCTCCTGCAGGATGAGGGATGATGCTGGTGGCAGCAGGGGATGGATCTCCTGCCCGCGGTGACATCCCGGCATGAGTGGTGCAGCCCTGCCAGACTCAGAAGGAGCCATAGCCTGTGAAGTTCTGTATCTCTCTCTTGCTTAAAATAGTCAAGAGCCTGGAAGGGTGATTGTATGTCTTGTGTGTGCCCATGTTCCCCTGAGGGGGAGTTTTGACTCCTTGTTAACTCCTGGCAGCCTGGCTCTGCTGTGGATTTGGGGACAGCGGTGACAGCCGGTGCTGCAGAGTGCTGAGGTTAGAGCTGTGTCTGTGGGCACAAGGGGTAGGTTGTGCTCATGGGGCTGGCCTAGGTGTCAGTACCTTCTTTAATGGCATAAAATTAAAATAGTTAAAGTTCCTAATGTGTCTCGCAGGTGTGCTGTCCTGCATGCAATATGTCCTCCTAAAAATCTAAAAATCTCCTGATTCTCATGGTAAACACTGAAGTAGTTGAGAAATGACTAAATTTTACTTGTAGCAGATTTGTTCGCAGGAGTTACTCAGCTGCTGCTCAGATATGGAGTTAAACTGTTTTGAAATGAGAAGAATTTTCATGGTGCAAACTGTGATTCCTGAGATATTATAAAGCAAAATAAAATTGAAGTGTTTGGGAGGAAGCACACGGCGATCTTCCACGGAGCCATATGGAAATTATCTTTATTCCTTGGTTCGTGTGAAGTCTTTGCTCCTTCTGGAGCTGCCTTGGAGCTTCTCCCCAGTGCCATCCCCAGCTTGGTTTGTATTCCTTCCTGCTCTTGCTCTCTTTGCAATCTGTGACCAGGCTCTATTGATCGGGTGTCTGCAGAATCCGATTCCCTGCAGGGCTGTGCTGGAGAGCCCTGGACAGAAATAAATCATCTCTGCCCTTCAGGTGTTCTCATTGCCTGGCATCGTCTGGCACATACAGAATTCCAGGGGGCTGCAACTGAGCAGTGAATTACAGCCCCATGTATCAGTTCTGTTCCTTTGCCATCTGCTGGTGCCTCTCTTTCAGCTGCTTCATGGAGGGGCTTTTTCCCCAACCTCTGGAGCCACTCTCTGCTGGCTCCTTTGGAGCAGCCACGTGGACCAGATGGAATCTTGCCTGCTCCAGAGTCCTGTTTCTGACCTGTCCCATGTAGGGGCTGCAGCAGAGCATGGGAGAAGCTCTGGGCTCTCTCAACATGCAGCTACTTTGTGCCTAAACTTACCCTTGCCTGAGGCACTGCTCTGGCTTTCAATTTTTGAGGGGTTTTCCTTCTCCAGGCTACTCAGGGTGTCACAGCTCCCTGCCTGTTTCCCCCCTCAGCCTCCTTGCATTTTTTCACTGTCCTTCCCCCACCAGCCATTCCATACCTCTTCTCCAAGCTCCTTCTGTTCCTTGTTTCCATGACAGGAGCTGGCCAGAGTGAGCAGAGCCACACTCCAAGGTGAGCCATGGGCACTCAGGGGACACAGCAGTGTGTGCTGGGTGTGCTTGTCCTCTGACTCTGGTGAAATGCTGTTTTGGGGCTGTGCTGAGCAGTGCCAGAGCAGAGAGCAGCCTGACAGCCCCAAGATCTCCTGCTTGCTGAGGCTATCTCAGGGCATACCTATTTTTAGGTGAAAATGAGACTTATTTGTTTTATTCAATGTATGCATCACTTTATCCATGTGGAATTCCATCTGCTATTTTATTTCCAGGTTGCATAGACTCATGTGGTCCCTGTGCTGCTCTTCATGGTTGCTTATCCATCTCCCCTTGAATATTTACATCAGGATCCAGGGTCACATCCAGGCAGTGTCCCAGTCTGCCTCTCCCTGTGACCCATGCTCTGACTTCTCTCATTGCAGGAAATGACTGTTTACTCCTATTCCCTTGTCTCACCATACAGGGACAGTCCCTTTTCCAGTAGCCTTTTGGGGTCCCTACAGGAAGCCTCAGATGAGAGAAACTTGCAGAGGTTAAAACCCAGATCTGGAGCCCTCTGTGAGGTGGAAGTGCCTTTCCAGAAATCACACTGACTTTTCCCCTGGTTCATTGTATTTGTACAGATAATCAATGCCCACTAATTTGGCTCTGTGTCCTTAGTCCTGTGTGAATGTTGGGTTTGTAGAACTACACTTTTGCAGGATTTTCTTCACAATCCCTGTCTTGCAGAGCTGTCATGGCAGTTGCTTCCCTGTCCCAAGACAATTTTAGGAATGGCTGTAGCCAGGGTGGGTCCATCTCCCTGCTCCCTTAATCCATCCAGCCCTCCCTGCTGGGACTCCTCAGTTTGGCCCTTTGCTCTGTAACCTTCCCCCAGTCCCTGCAGTGGGAACCAGTTTCCCAGTGAGTCCCAGGGGAATGGGCTGGCCAAGAGCCTGGAGCTGTTCCTGGTGCTGTGAGTTGTGTGTAAAGGAGTCACATCATTTTCCCTGGATGGGTTTGTCATCCCTTTTAGTGACATTGAAGCTGAGCCTGTTTCTGATGGTGGGTTTCTGCAGGGTCAAGATACAGGTGGGAATCTGAAGTGGGAATGGTCTGAGGGCTGGAACAGCTCTGCTCTGGAGATGGGCTGGGAGACCTGGGGGTGTTCAGCTGGAGAACAGAAGGCTCTGAGGAGACTTTACTGGAGCCTTTCAGCTTATAAGGGGGCTTAGAAGAAAAATGGGAATTTTTTACCAAGGCCTGTAGTTAAGGACAAGGGACAACACTTCTAAATGGAGAGATGGCAGGGATAGATGGGACATTAAAATGAAATATTTTACCTTGATAGGGGTGAGGCCCTGGCACAGGCTGCCCAGAGCAGCTGTGGCTGCCCTGGATCCCTGGAAGTGTCCAAGGCCAGGTTGGAGCAGCCTGGGATAGTGGAAGGTGTCCCTGCCCATGGCAGGAGGAGGAACAAGATGGGCTTTAAGTCCCTTGCCACACAAACAAACCAGTCTGTGACTGTGCTTGGCACTGTGGGTGCCATTGCCTTAATGAGACCATCCTCCAAACAGCCAGTGCTTCCTTATCAGGAGTGATCTTATCTGCAGCTAATTGCCCTTTGTGAGAGTGAATGAGCTGTGATACAGCAGCTCCTCAGTTACCCTTTGTATAAGGATGTTTTTGCTAGCAGAGCTGCTGGGCTCTGTTAGGAAGTGGCCCAGCCCTTGTGCATTCCCTCCATGCCAAATAGATCTGCTGGCTCCTGGTTGGAGCTTGAGGAGAGCATTACAGAGCAAGCATGAAGTTCACTCAGTGACTAACAAGATGGCAGCAGCCTCCTAAAATCCTGGAAGCTTGGAAATAGGAAGCTGGGAGAAGCTTGGCACTGTCACCCTGACTGCAGCTGTGGCTGCAGTGTCTCAGTGGGTTTTTCCTTCCTCCAGCAGCCCCACAGCCCAGTACACAGCATCCCCTCATCCCCTGGCTGCTCCCCTGGCAAGCCTCGTGCCTGATCTGCCTTCAATTTGCTGCTAATTGTCCCAAACCGTGTCGATAATAAGTCAGATAAAATCCTTGGCCATGGAAAGCAATCAGGTGGAAAAACTGACCCGTCTGCCACTGTGTGCTTGGTGCAGCGTGCCTGTCACTGGGAAAAGAGCTTCTGGCCTCCTTTCATGAAACAGGAGTTATTTCCAGCTGTTCTCAGGGGGAAAAGCCCCAGTTGGTGTGTGTGTTTCCCAGCTGGAGTGATGGAGCATAGGGAGTTCAGCGCTTCAGGTCTCTTCCCAAGGGAGTCTCAAAGTATTCAAGTCTTTCAGAAAAGGACAGTTTTATGTTTCTTACTTCATTACAGGAATTTTTTTTAAACAAATAAGTCTGTGAATCTATGTGCATATTTATATTCTAAATTTTATCTTTGGCAAAATAAAACTGTTAAGACTCCTGTTGAACTCAAGCTGGAGTAACATTTTAGTGCCAGTATGGCAATCTGCTGCCTTACACTGCTCCTTGTCTCAGAATAAACTGTGTAAAACCAACTTTATGAAACAAAACTCGTCAGCTGTTTCTGTGGTTTAACAGCACTTGGGAGAAGTTGAAGCAGCAGTAGAGTGAGTGAAGTGCTGGTTTGTTGTGGACCTGTTCTGTGGCAAGGTGCTGTCCTTGGCTGTCCATCCCAACACCATCCCCATGGATTGTTGTGCCATTTGGCACAGCTGGCTGCTGTCCTGCTCAGCTTGGCACCCTCCACCTGGGGTCATGCAGAGTTGGGTGAAGTCACAGGGGGCTGCAAGGCTCTCTGCTCCTCTGTGTCCCAGCACAGGAGCAATCCAGGCCCAGTTTAGCAGAGGTGTTCCAAGTACTGGGTGCCCTGAAAGCACCAGCACGGCAGGCAGGGTCTGGAGAGGTGAGGTTTTGGTTTGCAGTGGCCTCCTCTGCCTCTGCTGTTGTAGAAAACGTGATGTGGATTTGGTGGAGTTGTAGCCTGCAGCAGTGGCTCCCACTAGACCAGCTAGAGCTGGGGAATAAAACTCATTTTTTTGAATGTGGGTCACAGAGAAGCAGCTGCTGTGTTGCAGGATGGGTGACTGGGGACGTTGTGGCAGACTGTGTCGGGGTGTGTGGTATCTGTTTCATTTACAAGCTGTTCATGGTACTTTCTGAGGCTTATCTATGAAGCAAACAGTGTCATAGTTTCTCCTGACTGTCATAAGATGGTGGTGGGAGCATTAGGTGTTCATGCCCATCCTAGTGCCTCCCTCTCAGGCAGCTGAGAGCTTTGCTTCTGATGTACAGGAGCCGACAGAATTGCTCTCTTTTGGCTTCTCTCTCCTTTCCCGAAATGGCCGTGAGAGTGATATTTGGGTCAGCTGCTTCCAGTGTGTCATTTTCTTCTGACACTCATCCCTCTGAGCACAGAGGAGGAGCCCCAGGGAAATGCTGTGGAGCTGTTGGCTGCACTGGAATTGGGTGTAGTGAAAGGGGTGCTGTGGTTATTTGAATCACTGATCACATCAAGGCAAGGAAATCTCTGATGCCTGCCTGGGTGGGATGGAGGATGCAGGATGCAGGATGGAGGTTGCAGGATGGAGGATGCAGGATGGAGGATGGCCTTCCCCAGAGAGCTGGGGGGATCCAGGTAAGCACAGGGATGCTGCAGATTGTCCAGAGGCAGGGCCTGTCCCTCAGTGCTGCTGGGGATGCAGTGCCCAGAGTTCTGTGTGTTCTTCCCTTGGGACCCTTGGGGTCTGTCTGGGGAACAGGAATTGTTTACTTCTTGCCTCTCGCTTGCAGTGCCTGGGGCTGTGGGTCTGAGGTTTGGGGTGGGCCCAGGTGCTGCTGTTCCCGGGTGATCCCAGTGGGTTTGCATAGTCTGGGCCTCTGTCTAACACACTGCCTGTCCCTGGGGCAGTGCTGGTGCTCCTTCCTTCCTTCCTTTTCCTTTCCTTTCCTTTTTCCTTATGCCTTTCCTTCCTTTCCTTCCTTTCCTTCCTTTCCTTTCCGTCCTTCCTTCCTTTCCTTTCCTTCCGTTCTTCCGTTCTTTTCCTTTCCTTTCCTTTCCTTGCCTTTCCTTTCCTTTCCTTCCCTTCCTTCCTTCCCTTCCCTTCCCTTCCCTTCCCTTCCCTTCCTTCCCTTCCCTTCCACTCCCTTCCCTTCCTTCCCTTCCCTTCCCTTCCCTTCCCTTCCCTTCCCTTCCCTTCCCTTCCCCTTCCCTTCCCTTCCCTTCCCTTCCCTTCCCTTCCCTTCCCTTCCCTTCCCTTCCCCCTCCCCTTCCCTTCCCTTTCCCTTCCCTTCCCTTCCCTTCCCTTCCCTTCCCTTCCCTTCCCTTCCCTTCCCTTCCCTTCCCTTCCCTTCCCTTCCCTTCCCTTCCCTTCCCTTCCCTTCCCTTCCCTTCCCTTCCCTTCCCTTCCCTTCCTCTTCTATCCCTCACTTTTGTCATTCTTCCCACTGCAATTTTTCCATCTTTACCCTTCCATTTGCCATATTTGTTAAAATAACTGCTGAGAACACAGTTCCCTGTAGGCAGCAGCACAATATTTTTAATATTTTAATAATGTATTATGTTGTATCATGGCAGTATGAGTAGCACAGTGAGGTAGCTGTCCTGCACTGGCAGGGGGAGGATCTCAGGTCACAGTTTCTCTTGCTTGTTTGGTTCAAGTCCCTGCAACTTGTCCCTTCTCTGTTATGTTCATTTTTACAGGAAAAATTGCTAAATTGCTTTGCTCCTGTTGCTGTTGCCCAGGCTGTTCTCCATGGTCCCCAGGGAATGGTGACATAAATTGATACACAGAAAATTCCACTTAAACATAAGAAAAGCTTTTTTTACTGTGTGCATGGTCAGGTGTAGGATCACACTGCCCAACCTGACTTTCCAATGCTCCTGTCTCTGGAGGTGTTTAATAGGATCAGGCTGCCCAGAGAGCATGTGGTGCCTGGTCCAGGAGCTGCTCCTAGGAAGGAGAACTCTGCTGTTTGAGAGATGGGTGCTGGCTGTGTGATCACCTCATGGAGAAGCCTGCAGGATCCCATGGCAGGGAGGATGGGGACTGGCAGCTCACACTCAGGGGTTCTGTGCACCTGGGGCCACGTTCACCCAGTCTGAAGGTCATTTCAGCTGGTAGGACAGTCTTTCTCAAGGATGCCCTCTGGATTTTTGGATTTTAAGGGTGTCAGTCCACAGCCCTGCTGTCTGCAGATAGCCTGGGCTGGCAATCCAGGAGCTCAGAACTTGGTTAAACACTTGGTCTTGGTCTCAGAACAACAGTGTTGAATGTTTTCTCTTGTATGGCTTGAACTTCAAATTCAAATTAAAAAAAAGTCTTTTACCTATGCTGTAATTCCTTGTTTTCAACATCCAGCTGAACCCCACATGGAAAGCTTTCCTGTGCTTCACTGGATGCTCTACATGGAGTAGCAGGAGCAGGCAGGGCCTGGTGGTTGTGCTGGACCTGCCAGTGCTGCAGGAGCCCAGTTCCTCCAGGAGCTGCTCAAACATCCAGGCTCAGGGGGTTAAACTGGTGCAGGAGAGCTGTGAGATGTGGGAGTGCTGGTGGAGTCAACACTGGACTGGTTCTGGGCTCCAGCAGCTCTTCCTTGCTGGGTAATTCCTCATCTTGGGAAGGAGGGATTTGTTCCTGCTGCAGGCTCCAGTCCCTGCACTCCCCAGGGTTTGGTGTGGCCAAGGCTGCCCAGGGGTTTCAGTGTGTCCTGAAGCAGCACACAAGTCTCTGACCACTTTTTTCCTCCTTGATCACATTTCACACCAAAACTATTATAAATACATATTATGGTGTTGGTTTTTCCCAAATATTGGGGTGGATGTGTATGAGTGGTGCTGACATGGTTTTTAAGATAGTTTTCTTTAGGGGTAACATAAGCTGATAAAATGTCTTTGTAGTAAGTGAACTGCCTTGGTTGGATAACACCCAGTGAAGATACCAGCACTAGTCATCTGTAATAATTAAAAACCACAGCTCTAATTAAGACTAATAAGAAAAATAAATTAAAACCACAACCAAGAAACACGCATGCTCTAAAAAGGCAAACTCAAGGAGTGGCCATGTAAAACAGTTCCTAGAATATGGAAAATAGTTTATAAAAAAAGTTTAAAAATGTATGATAGGTACAAATGTAGGATAGATGAATATGCAACAAGCTGATGAATTTAAGGGGTGTCTCCAAAACAGCAGTGGTGCTCTTGGCTGAATGCCAAGCACCTATTAAAACCTTTTATTTCATTGTTTGTCTCTTATTGCCTTTTACAAAACTTTTTAAAATCTACCAAAAAAGTGAACCTCATTTTCACAACCACAGTGCTGGCACTTCTGCCTCCTGGCATATGCAGGCTGGGTGTGAGGGGTGTGATGGAAGCAGTGCCAAACTGGGAGCTCCTTCTCACTGTCCCTGAGCTGAGCCCCCTCATTCCATCCTTCAGGAGGGATGCTGATAGCTGGGCCTGTGTCAGGCCATTCAGGGTGACACAGACCCCACAATGTGCCTCCAAGATTCTCCTGCTGTGGCAGGCACTGCACAGCCCAGCCTCCATTTCCCATGGAGCCTGTTGTCACTGCAGGCTGCTGCTCTGAGATGAGCCCAGGCTCAGCCTGTCCTGCTGCTGCTGGGCTCCTCCATGCCAGGCTCTGCACATTTGGGGTGCCTGCCCTGCTCACCATGCTGTAGGTGCAGGAGAAGCTGCTTTGGGCCAGCACAAAACACGCTGTGATTTCATTTGAATTTTGTCACTGCGGGGGAGTGTTGCTAAAATTGTCACTTGCCTTGCCATGTTAGCAGTACCTGGAGGGCACGCCAGGGCCACCCGAGGTTCATGGCTGAGCTGCAAATTCCACTTTATCTGTAAGCTCAGGCCTTGAGTGGGTATATGTTGATTTTCAAAAACATACCTACTTGACATCTTTATTTTTTTGACAGCGCAAGAATCTTATTATATCCCTACCTCTTACCCATATTTGCCTGTTCTATTTATAGCCCACAGAGGATCTGTGGTCTCATAATTCAACGTGGGGTTTTTAAGACTCTGGGAATCAGCAGAGCCTTGTTAGCATGCCTGGGATTGGAAGGCACCATTCAGAAATGGTTTCCAAATTGACATTGACGTTGTGGCTTTTTCCAAACCGTTCTCTGCTGCTGCCACGTGAGCCCTGCCAGATGACAGAGGATTTATTTGAAAGAGCACTGTGTGCTCTCCAGAAAGTCCCAGCCTTTTTCTTCCCAAGTCATCTATAAGATTAAAAATATAATTCAGTGCACTTTATTTATTCCTTTTCATCTTTATTGCTGAAAATAAAAGTGGTGGTGATTGAACCCACTTCCTTCACAGAGGGTAGAAGGGTGAGTTGTCTTACCCCAGGGATATCCCCAGATCCTTCCCTTGTGTCACTCAGGACATTGTTCACTGGAATTGCTGCTCAGGGAGTGCAGGAGGCATCAGCCCAAGGCTCACCAGGATTTGGGATGTCTTGGCACCATTCTAGTGCTGGGTCTGGCCACAGCTCTTTGCTTTCTTGAGCAGTGAAGTCTTACTCGTTTTTCAGGTTAAAAAAAAAACCAAGGGAACCTCTCTGCTTCCTCAAAAGTACTTGTAAATCATGTAATTTCTTACTTTTCAATGTAAATGAGATCTGAATGAATAATGCTAATTATTCATTCATCCTAGTTCAAATACTGTTTTAATTAGCCTGTGGGCCCAATTTCACTTTCATGCAGCATGAAACCTCTTTTGATTAACAACAGAAAAATGCATTTCTTCTTCTTTTTTTTTCCCTGCTCAGCACATGTCTTTTTAAACTGCTTAAAACCAAAACAAAACAAATAAATCATTAATAAATTAATCAAATTTCATTAGCATGACCTGGGAAAAAATAATTTAGGGAGGAAAAACATCTTCTGGAGATATATTTATTCTCCTTAACAACTGCCTTGGGGCTACAAAACCTGCAGAGAAGCTGTGGCTGAGGAGGTGCTGGTGAAATATGGAAATTTAGGGACCCTCCACCACTCCCTGCCATCTAATTGCAGGGACACCTTCCACTAGACCAAGCTCCATCCAGCCTGGCCTTGGACCCTTCCAGGGATGTGGCAGCTGCCCTGTGCCAGGGCCTGCCCACCCTCATGGTAAAATGTCTCTGATGTCCCATCTAACCCTGCCCACTCATAGTTTAACAGCATTGTCCCTTCTCCTGCCACTACAGGATAAAATGTCCCCATTTTTTTACAAGTTCCATTTAAACTGGCAGGTCACAAGATGGTCTCCCCATCTTTCCTTCTCCGTGGTGAACAGCCCCTGTTGTCCCAGCCTGTCTCCAACCCTTGGAGCATCTCTGTGGACTCCCTCCAACAGGTCCCTGTGTGTCCCATGCTGGGGGCTCCAGAGAATTCCCCCTTTCCTGCTGCTCACACTGCTTTGGATGCAGCCCAGGGGACACTTGGATTTCTGCTCTGTTGTTGGTTCACTCTTCATCCTCCAGTATCCCCAAGTCCTTCCCTGCAGGGTTGCTCTCCATCCACCCACCCCAGTCTGTGCTGTTGGGGATTGCCCCAGCCCACACCCAGGACCCTCCAGGTGGCCTTGCTGAAGTTCAGGAGGATCCCTGGGAATGGCATCCCTTCCCTGCAGGGTGTCAGCTGTGCCCCTCAGCTTGGTGCCACCCTTGGACATGCTGGGGCTGTGCCCAGCTCACTCCTGTCACTGATGGAATGAATGAAGGGAGTCCTGGTACCACAGGAACATCACAGAAGAGTTTGGATGGGATGGGATCCACATGGATCATCCAGTGCAGGTCTGTGATCCTCACAGGCTGCCAAACCAAACCAGCACTCCCTGCACCCTCCTGCTCAGTGTTTGGTGCTGCAGCTGCCAGTTTGTGCTGGGCTGGAGCCAAGGGGCTCCAGTTCATACTGGGCTGGGCCCAGTCTGTGCTGAGACAAGGCCAGGAGATGCTTCTGGAGGTGTTTGGGATTTGCCAGCCTGGAATGGGGCTGTCTGACACCCACCTGTCCTGCCTCCTGTTCCATCTCAGGGGAATGGGGACCCTGCTGGAGCATTGCAGCTTCCTCCTGCCCCACTGCTGTCCCTGCCCATCCAAGGGCAGGATCCTGAGCATTTTACAGCAACTGCTGCTCCACAGGGCAGTTCTTCCCACCCTGAGTGCTGGGAAGTCATCACTGTTTGAGGAGAAAGCTGAAAGGAAGTGAAATTTTCAATGTTAAAATGTTTAAATTCATAGCCAGCCCCCCATGGGCTGGGTAGAGGAGGGGGCTCACCTGAGGGGCCATTCCTGGGGGGTGTGTGAATAACAGGCATGTTAGCTCCAGAAATCCTTCACCTGGAGCTGATTTCTTTTTTCCCATGTACCTGCTCCAAATTCTCCTTCGTTCTCTCTGGGTGTCAGTGCCTGCAAAGCTTTAATTCAGGAGCCAGCTCTCTGTCAGGGATAAGCCTCTGATAGTTCATCATGGATCCTGCCTGCTCCAGCCAGCCTGCTTCACTGGAAGTGCTGAAATGAGCTGATGACAAATACAAGGAGTGAAAGTCTCTCTCAAGTGCACTTTCTGGCATGACTTAAATTAGCTAAAATTGCTGACATTCTGTCTTTCTCAGATACGTGTCAGTGTCCATTGACTTTTCTTTCAAACATTGGAAACTTATTGAGTTAAATGTTGCCAGAAACAGCAGATGCAGGAGGGTGGGTGTTTTTTGGGTGAAGGTTACTGTGATGTGTCAGGGTGCTGCAGCAGTGTGGGGAGGCAGAACCTGCCCCTCTGACCTTGGCTGGTCCCACAGAACAGGAGGACACCCCCAGAATTCCTCTGGGAAGTTCTTGGGTCTGTTCTTCATTTCATTTGGATGGGCTGAACCTTTCCAAGATTTAATGACTGGTCATTTTGCTTGAACCAAAACATTTGCTTAAAGACCAGGAAGTTCTTTGCCTGCTCGTGGGCCCTCCTGTGTTTGTCCCAGCAGGTCTGCTCAGGACTTGGACTGAATGGGCAAAGTGACACTTCCTTGGCAAAGAGGATCAGCTCTTGGGCAGCTCCAGAGCTCCACAGCCAGGACACACTAATTGGCATCTCCTGGTTGTTAACCACAGGCTGGGTAAATCCTCCTGCATCCCAGGGCTGTGGGAGCCCCAGCACGTGTGTGTACGTAGGTCTGGCACTCTGTGCATTGATACAGCTTGTGGAATTTGGGTTGGGAATCACAGGGGTGATTCCTGTGTTGTGGGGACCTCTCTGCAGGTAGAAGATGCACCATGAAAAGCTGGCATGTACCTTGAAGAAGTTTCTTAGATGGGAGGTAGCAGCTTGTCTAAAAGTAAAGATTCTCTTACTGAAATCTGCACTTATTTCAAACTTCCCTGTCCTTAACTGCTGAGGAATGTGACAGTATATGAAAATTTAAAGGCTGCTTCCTGCTGTTACTCCAAATTTACATTGGCAACAGTGTTTAATTAATTTCAAATTTACTTAGTAGTTTACTTTCAGTGAAAACTGTGGCCCTGACATTTTCAGGGAATAAGAATTAACCTCTTAAACTCCTTTGGGTTTTGTCTCTTTTTTAGTTGATGAATCAGGAGGTGTCAGTGGGGACATGCCTGTGCTGTTGGTGCCCAGGGTGATGAGATGGGCAGAGCAGTGTGCTGGGAGGGGGTGTTGAGCTCCTCCCCTCTGTTAACCTCTTGTTCCAGATGTGGGATTCCCCTGCCTTTGCTGCCTGTGACTCACTGTGCCCCTCACCTGGACTCTGAGTGGGGAATGCTGAGTGTGGGGTGTCTGAAACCTCATCCACTGACAGAACTCAGCTGGCAGAGCTGGTGCCCTGCTGAAATGGGGGTGCTGAGCCCCTGCAGGAAGGGGCTGCACTGGGACTGGAACCTCTGGTCTCTGTTAAAAACCTGTTATTTCAGCCAGTGCTCTGTGACAGCAGCAAGGTTGTGTTGAAGAGAAGCTTGGATTGAAGCCTTGGGAGGACTGCATGCACCTCTGGTAGCTCTTATCTGTGGAACACATCTGATTTTAACATGTCCTCCTTCAGGGCTGAGTGCAGGTGGCCTGTCCACCTGGGTGAGAGATTTTTGTCCTCATTGGTAATTTCGACGACAAATCATGATTTTAACTCATTGCTATTGGGGTTTACAATTCACTTTCATTTTCCTCCTATGTTTGCTAACTAAACAAATTGATCTCTGTCAATCACTCACTTGCAGGCACCTTGCCCATCCCTCAGCTGCCTTTGAGGCTCCTGTGTGCACTCTCTGAGCTGGAGAAGTGCTGAAGGATGCGGCCGCAGGCGCCCGGGGCTGTCTGGCTAACAGGGAGGTAAGGTCACCCCTTGCTCCTTCCCAGCCAGCCTCACATCCATCACTGCAGCTCTCCTGGACACCCTGATCCTCCTGGCCTCCTTCCATCCCTGTTAACTGGCACCCACAGCAGCCTGTCCCCAGCAATCTGTGTTTTCCTGCACAACTCATCTCCAGTTCTCACCTGCAAACTCGTGTCCCATGGACACATTTTGTCAGCAGCGACTCCCCAGCTGAGCTTGGGAAGGTCCAGCCTGGCTCTGCCAGGGATTTTCAGAACTGTTGTAATTATGGAACTGATCTTGGACCTAATGTGGAAATCATTTATCAAGACTTTTGTTATTTCTGATCACTTTATATGGCCTTTTTTAATACTCTCCTGTGCTATTTTTTTTTCTCTCACTGTCATGAAGTGATAAATCAAATGTCCTGCACAGCTCATCTACACCATATCCCTGCTCCTGGCTTTTCAGTGAATCACTGAATTCCACCAGAGGGAGATCACATTTATATCCTTGAATTCTGCATTGCTTGCATCTCTTCACACTTCATTATTTTGCCTATAAACTCTGTATTATGTGGAAGAAGTTGAATAGTTCCAAGTACTAGTTTTCTTCCAGTGTCCTGGAATTTCTTCAGGTTAAGAATAAATCCCTTTTAAGATCAGAGTGCTGGAGATTTGTCCAGTTCTGGGTTTGGGATCTGTCACCAAATGCTGTTCTGATGTAATAATTTCTTTTAATATTCTTTAACAAACTGATATTTGACATGATCAAAGGTCTGAAAGATGCCTCATCCCCTATTGCTCTAACAGTGTCCAGCAGCTGTTCTGTGTTTTACCAGTTCCACTCCTTGGAGCTCCAGGAGGGCCTGCAGTGTTGTTAGGGTTTGTTCCAAGTGTTGCCAGACGGGAGTTTCCAGGGATGGGATTTTTGCTGTTAGGATTGCAAACTTATCCTGGAGTCCTGGAATGGTTTGGGTTGAAGGGGCCTTGCAGCCCATCCAGTGCCACCCCTGCCATGGGCAGGGACGCCTCCCACTATTCCAGGCTGCTCCAAGTCCAACCCAACCTTGAACACTTCCAGGGGTCCAGGGGCAGCCACAGCTTCTCTGGGCAACCTGTGCCCTGCAGCCATTGGAATTTGGCAGAGTTGCCTGTGGCTGTGCCAGGCCCTCGGGAGCGTGGCCAAGCCCGGCAGTTCCGGCTCAGCTCAGCTCAGCTCCTGCCAGCACTGTCCCTTCTCCCCTCACCCACCCACCACTCACTTCTGGGGAGTAGCTCTTCTGAAAGTTTTGGCAGGTAACTCTTTCTAACCAGGCTTTCACTACAAAATCCACACCAAAATCTTGTCTGATTCTGACAGGAAGGTTCTGAGCCTCCCCGAGATGCTGGCCCTGAATCCATCCACAGTTTGAGCATAGTTAGAGATTCTTGGCCCAGCCCTGTCCATGGGCTGGCCCTGCAGAGTGACACTGCTCAGGCCACCAGGTTGTCCTGCCTTTGCATCACAGGTGGGCTGGGACCTCCTTTCCTGATTAAGGACAGCTGGTACTGCCCTTGGACACAACAGTGTCTCCTGTGGGTTGTGGCTGAGACCATGATCACCAGCCTAGGCTTTAACAAATTAAAATAAATCCCTTTGTCAGTGGTGGAATGGGGCCAACAGCACCCAAAAATCTCATGGACACTTGTCTCTGTGTCAGCTTGCACTTTAAATGCTTTTATCAACCTGTGACATACACAGCAGCTGTGTCTCTCTCTTGGACTGGGGAGTAGCTTTGGGAATACATTTTTAATGAAATGCTACTGAACTGCTACTTTTTCTTACAGCAGATTCCTCAAAAGCCTGCGGAGGAGACGTAGGATCTTCAAGCAAATTCTGGCAGCTGGATCCCGATAGCAGGTGGTGGTCACAAACATGGAGGGTGCTGGGTGGAAAATCTGTAGTTTTCAGACTCTCTCGGTTGCATTTGAACCATTTAGACTCAAACTGATAAACTCATAAATATTTGGGGGTTCTGTTTGTTTTGTAGATAAACTCATTTGACCACCATGAGTTGGAGTTTTCTGACCCGCCTGCTAGAGGAAATCCAGAACCATTCAACCTTTGTTGGCAAAATCTGGCTGACAGTGTTGATTGTGTTTCGGATTGTCCTCATTGCCGTGGGAGGAGAATCCATTTATTACGACGAGCAGAGCAAGTTTGTGTGCAACACGGAGCAGCCTGGCTGTGAGAACGTCTGCTACGACTCCTTCGCCCCCCTCTCGCACGTCAGGTTCTGGGTGTTCCAGATCATTGTGGTGGCCACTCCCTCCGTGATGTACCTGGGCTTTGCCATCCATAAGATCGCCCGCATGGTGGAGCACAGCGAGGCCAGCAGGAGAGCCAGGAGGAGGAGCTTGCCCGTCCGCTGGAAACAACACCGGAGCTTGGAAGAAGCTGAGGGTGACCACGAGGAGGATCCCATGATGTACCCAGAGATAGAGATGGAGAGCGTCCAGGAGAGCAAAGAGAAGCAGAGCCCTGCCAAAGCCAAGCACGACGGCCGGCGGCAGATCCGGGAGGACGGGCTCATGAGGATTTACGTGGTGCAGCTGCTGGCCAGGGCCGGGTTAGAGGTTGGCTTCCTGGTGGGGCAGTATTTCCTGTATGGCTTCCAGGTGAGCCCCGTGTTCGTGTGCAGCAGGAAGCCCTGCCCGCACAACGTCGACTGCTTCATTTCCAGGCCCACCGAAAAGACCATTTTCCTGCTGGTCATGTACGGGGTGAGCTGCATGTGTCTGCTCCTGACCCTCTGGGAGATGCTGCACTTGGGCTTTGGCACCATCCGGGACACGCTGAACGCCAAGAAGAAGGAGCTGGTTGACTCTGGCACCTTTAACTACCCCTTCACCTGGAACACGCCCTCGGCTCCCCCGGGCTACAACATCTCCCTGAAGCCGGAGCAGATGCCGTGCACGGAGCTGTCCAACGCCAGGATGGCCTACAAGCAGAACAAAGCCAACATTGCCCAGGAGCAGCAGTACAGCAGCAACGAGGGCAACATTCCTGCCGACCTGGAGATCCTGCAGAGGGAGATCAAAGTGGCTCAGGACCGCCTGGACCTCGCCATCCAGGCCTACAACAACCAAAACAACCCCAGCAGCTCCAGAGGGAAGAAATCCAAAGCGGGCTCCAACAAAAGCAGTGCCAGTAGCAAGTCAGGAGATGGGAAGAACTCGGTTTGGATTTGACTTTGGCTCAGTTAATACAATGTGTTTTTTTCTCCTAGTTTCTCATAACCAGCAGTCCCATGAATAATGGCTTCCATTAAGGGAATATTTCACTCTGCTGATTTTCAGGGATACCGTTGGCTCGTGATTCAGGCCCTGGAAAGGGTTTCTACAGTGACTCTAGGACTTTTGAACTTTATTCTTTTGTCTTCCAAGTTAGGAGACAAATAGCTATATTTAATTCATTCTCATTGAACGGTTTATGCTGTATGTACAGTATTATAGTACATTTCTTATGCACAATTTTTTTTGTATTTGTACACTGGATCTGAGGTTACACTTTTTATATCAACAAGGACAAAGCAATGGGTAGCCATTAGCATTTTGTTAATTTTATTATTGTTGTCTGCAGTTATGTCATTGTTCTTCCTTGTTTTCCAAGTAAAACTTTTTATAAAACTTTTCTATGCTGCGTTTCCAAAGTGCCTTGAACATGCAGAAGTGGAGTCAAAATGGATACAAACCATGAGTGGGGAAACATTTGGGAAACCTCTGTCAATGGTGCTCTTGACTCTGTCCTTTACTAAATTAATGTGCTGCTTGCAACCTGGAAGTGTCATCCCATAAGCTCCTGTGTCCTACAGGCTGTTTCCTCTATGGAGAATGACTTACAGGAAAAATGTGTGTGTGTGTGTGGTGGGAGGAGAAGGAGTGCCAGCTGTGGGGCAGAGAGGGCTCAGGGCTCCCCACACACCTTGTGCAGCAGGAGGGAGGAGACACTTCACACTCCTGCAAAACATCCAGAAAAAACTGAATGGGAATGTCTGGATTCAGTGTGTCTCTGTGAGAGAGATGGGAAGAGAAGTTTGTGAGGCCTCCTGTTGTGTAACACCCTGTGCCCAAGGGCAGGCAGTGGTACCTTCTGGGGAGGATTCCTGTGCTTCCCAAAGGAATGGGGTCAGAGGGAGCCATGGTAACTGTGGCTGTGGAATCCCCTCCCTCTGCTGCAGCCAGCACACACGAGCTGTCTGCAGGAGGCTCAGTGCCTCTGCCTTATTCCAGAGCCCTCTTCCTTCCGTTCTGGCCAAGGGATTTCCTTCAGAGCAATATGTACAGTTTAGCTTTCTGCTTGAGAGACCAGTCCGAGCTGGCATTCTGTGGCTTTGGCATTGAACTTGAATTTACAATTAGCAGAAGGGGAGTGAGGGACTGATGCCTTTGGCTCTGTCTTTCTGGCAAGGAGCCAGCTCAGCTTGGAGAGACGCTGATAAATGTCTCTGCTTTCTGCTGCTATTTATAAGGGATTCAGGACCTTGCTGTGCTCCCTTTCTTTTTTTCAGGTCTCCATGCATTTTAATATCTTTTGGGGGCCTGTTTCAAGCAGGACTGTTCTCTTTCAAGGCTACCTCAGTCCCTTGTCAGAGCTGGGTCAGGAGTTGGATTCATAGAGTCATTGAATCCCAGAATGATGTGGGTGGGAAGGGACCCTAAAGAGCATCTCATTCCATGCCCCACCATGGGCAGGGATGCCTTCCACTACCCCAGGATGCTCCAAACCTTGTCCAGCCTGGCCTTGGACACATCCAGGGATCCAGGGGCAGCCACTGCTGCTCTGGACATCCTGGGAGCAATGAGGGATGGGGAGTGAGGCTCTGTGGAGGACACAGATAAATCCCTGTCCTATTCCTGTCCCTGAGAACATCCAGGTGCAGTCTCCACATTAAATTCCCTCCAAGGGGACATGAGCATGTCCTTGCTGTTCCCCTCTGCCTGAACACTTCCTGTAAATGCTGTTGTGCTGAGTTGTTTTGGTCTGTTTTCCCTCTGGGACACCAGGCAGGCCAGGCACGGGTCCAGACTATCCCTGAGCAACCTGCAGAGCTCCTGCTGTGCCCAGAGCCAGCACAGCCCCCGTGTGAGCCCCTCTGGAGCTGTGGGGGCTCTGGGAAGGGAATTGCCCCTCTGGCCTTTGGCACTGACCCCTGGCTGCTCTGGGAGCAGGTGGAGCAGTGCCAGGCTGTGTCCAAGGAAGTGAGAGTGACCCGGGACGTGTGCAGCAAGTGGATGTGGGCAGGGCTGGCCCGGGGAGCTGGGGCTGCCTGTGTGGTCCAGGGCAGATCAGCAGCAGTGCTCCTCTAATTAAACAGAGGCCTGGAGAAAGTCACAGCCCTGGGCAGAGGCTCTGCCAGAGCCAGCTGAGTGGCTGGGAAGCTGGGTGGAAAAGGCCTGAAAGTATCAGGGAGAGACATTTGGGGCCTGGAGATAAACAGGGCTGGTGGCCACGGACCACTCATCACCCCTGCACTTTGGTTGCTCTGTTCAGTGTCCCAAATGGGTGGCATTTAACCCTGGGTGGTGCTTTGGGAACAGCCTTTCCCCAGTGAAAGCAGGCAAAATCCTTCTCCTCACTGCTCTCTTCCCAAACTATAGCAAATTCCTATTGAGACTTAAACCAGTCTCCCCTGTTGCTCCCTGGTTTTGTGTCATTTCCCAGTTAATGACCTGTGTGAAGCTGCTGCCTCAGGGCAGTGCTGTGGGTTAAATCCCTGTTAATGAGCAGAGTGTCCACAATATTCCAATCCCAGCGCTGGATTAATTCTGAAAATCCCAAGTAATGGAGCTGTTTCTGTTACTCTTTATTTTCACTTTCCTTGTGTACAAAGTGCACATTTGGGTTGAAGCTGAGCGTGTGTTGCTGGTTTTGGGGTCTGTCCCAGCTCAGTTCTGGCTGTGGATGATTTTGGAATATCAGACTTTGTTTTTTCTTTTGAACAAACAATACCTGCATTGCTTTAAAATGCTCTTGCTTTGGCTTAATGTAGACCATTTTGAAATAAACATCCAGGAGAGACTTTGGGATGAAAAATGGTGGATGGAATTTGGATTCGCGGTGACATTCTCTGGGTTTGGAAAAAAAAAAAAAAAAAAAGTATTAAATCAAGTGGATTACTCTAGTCTGAGTGAGATGGCTTCTTTTTTTTTCCAGCATTAGAATATGAATAAAATAGAATATGAATAAAATAGAATATGAATAGCCACAATTTGGAATTTTTATACACATATTGACAAAGAGTCAGCTCGGAATTACCGGTGCCTTCGGCAGAAGAGGGAAAACACTGCAAGCTGTGAAGTCAGACCTTGGGGAGGGTGGAGAGGAGGGAGAGGGGCATTGCTGCCTGTGGGTGAGCGAGCAGTGCCGGGAGCGGGGCGGGATGTGCTGCCCGGCTGTCGCGGGGTGTCCCCGCTGGGTGTCCCCGGGTGTCCCCGGGTGTCCCCCCGGGTGTCCCCGGGTGTCCCCGGGTGTCCCCCCGGGTGTCCCCGCTGTCCCCTCGCTGCCAGGCTGACCCCGGGCTGCGGAAGGAGGCGCGGGTGGGTGTTTGTCCTGCGTGCAGCTGGCAGGAGCTGGGAGGGAGCTGGTTCTGTTCCTCTAGGAACAAGAGCTGTTTGTCCGCAGTGGGAAGCGGGCGCGGCGCGGGGCAGGAGGGGTGGCGGTGACCCCGGGCAGCCCCGGCACTGAGAGCTCCTCCTGTCCGCACTGCCAGGGCACCCGAGCGGCCCCCGCAGCCTGCGGCAGGAGCTCGGCACTGGGAACGCCTCTGCCAGCTCCGAGCCGGGGAGGGAAACCAGCCCGAGCCGCACCACAGCTTCCAGGGCAGGGATAACCGGGACCAGGATCCTGGTACACCTGCACTGGGATAACTGGGACCAGGATCCTGGTACACCTGCACTGGGATAACCGGGACCAGGGATCCTGGTACACCTGCACTGGAATAACCGGGACCAGGGATACTGGTACACCTGCACTGGGATAACTGGGACCAGGGATCCTGGTACACCTGCACTGGGATAACTGGGACCAGGGATACTGGTACACCTGCACTGGGATAACTGGGACCAGGATACTGGTACACCTGCACTGGAATAACCGGGACCAGGGATACTGGTACACCTGCACTGGGATAACTGGGACCAGGGATCCTGGTACACCTGCACTGGGATAACTGGGACCAGGATCCTGGTACACCTGCACTGGGATAACCGGGACCAGGGATCCTGGTACACCTGCACTGGGATAACCAGGACCAGGATCCTGGTACACCTGCACTGGGATAACTGGGACCAGGGATACTGATACACCTGCACTGGGATAACTGGGACCAGGGATCCTGATGTACCTGCACTGGGATAACTGGGACCAGGATCCTGGTACACCTGCACTGGAATAACCGGGACCAGGGATCCTGGTACACCTGCACTGGGATAACTGGGACCTGGGCTTCTGTTTTTCCCAGACCCTTCACCCCCTGCAATCTTTGCACACTTGATTATGCCTGTGTGAGTCCCTGCAGGCAGTCACAGATCCCCAGCTCAGCCTGTGCCCTGGTAGTTTTAGCTACAGAAGCCTTTGTTGAGCAGCAAATTCACAGTCAGGTCTGAAATTATTCAAACCACAGCTGAAAAAGTGGACACAGCCCCAGTACTCTGTCCTGGTGACACTTTTGTGGGGCAGTGGTCTGTCAGAAGCCCATGCTGTGATGGTTGTGTTTGATCCTGTGCTCGGGAGGTCAAAGCTGGGGTCACTGCAGCCACTGCAGGCTCGGCTCAGCTGGCCCAGGCAGATGTGCAGAGCTGCTGGAGGCGCCCCTGGGTGTTTGTGTGGCCTCCAGCTGCAGCTCCAGGAGGGAGCAGAGAGGGAGCAGAGCAGCTCCCAGGGGTCCCTGTCACATCTGCCAGCCCCGGGCGGATGCCTGGGGTGCTGAGCAGCTCTCCCAGCACCAGACTGATCCCAGCAGAGCTCTGTGCTGCCTGCTGGCAGCTCCACCTCCTTCCCTCTGCTGTGACACGAGGGTGAGGGTACTGCCAGCATGAGATCCTCTCTGCACAGTGATTTTCCCTTTGGAAGCATAGGTTGGGTGTTAAATATTGCTAACGTTAAGTGTTCCTTCCTGTAGTTCAGCTACGGGTTTGTAGCAGCTTGTATGGAAGTGTGTTACATTCCTGTAGCTTGATTTGTTAATAATTCAAGAATTCCTGGTCCCAGGCACACAATTTGCTTCTGTGGGGTTCCACCCAAAGGAGCTGCTCATTGAGACGTGCTCAGTGCTGATCCCTGTGAATGGGATGTGCTCAGCTCAGTTGCTGTGGAGCAGCTCCTGAAGGACAGATCCCTTTGCATGAGTTAAGTGATGTTCTGTTAATCCAGAATTCAGTGTAATCCACCCTCCAGCAGCAGGGGAAGGAGCTCAGGGGCTTCTGCTCCCAGGGAAATTGTCATTTGTTTTCTCTGTATCAGAGGAGGCTCCAAATACCAGTTCATCATTGATGGGAAATGACATTTTGTTTTCTGCAGCGTGACATTATCACTGTTGTGTAAATTTCATGTTGATAGCCGGGGAAAATGCCTTGGAAGGAGGATTTAAAGGCATCTGATCAGATTTTTGGGATTGGGAGGCATTTCTGTGCAGGCCAGGGTTTGCTGTCCTCCCTTTTATTTTTATTGCACAGGATGCTCCAGTGACTCTGCCAGAGGATCCCAGGAGGGGAACTGCAGCCCCTGGGGGGGTGACACTGAGCCCTTCTCCTGTGCCTGAGCTGTGACAGTGGCTGCCCTGAGGCCTGGATTCCCTCTGTGGGGTGAAATGTGGCTGAGCAGGAGCAGAACAGGAGCTGGGGACTCACTTTTCCACTGGCAGAGGTGGGGGAGGCTCTGGGTGAAGCAATGAGCACCTGGGTGGTATCTGGAATGTGCTGGGCCAGGAGGTTCCTCTGGGATTGCCATGGCAGTCAGGACCCCAGGCCCTGCTGGTGAATGGGATTCCTTCAGCCAGCAACAAGCACTGGTGTGGTTTAGCTCTGCTGGGAGTGCTGGGAAATACCAGGGCAGCTCCTCAGCCTTGCCTTCATTTAAAGATGTGTAATCATTGAAAGCAGTTACTTCTTTTTTTTTTTTTTTTTTTTTTTCCTGAGTGTTTTTTATCCCTAGAAAATTGATATTCCCATTTATGAATATTTGCCAGCTGTTTCATAACTTTTTCTATAAAATGGAAATCACCTGAAAACCGTGATCAAACTTTAAAAAAAGCCTGTTGTGTACTGAAAACAGCCTTGGTAACACACCAGGGCCCTTGTGAGAAGGGTCTGGAGTGGCAGGGCAAGGGTTTCCCACTGCTAGAGGGCAGGGATGGATGGGATATTGGGAATAAACTCTTCCCTGTGAGGGTGGGCAGGGCTGGCACAGGGTGCCCAGAGCAGCTTTTGCCCCTGGATCCCTGGCAGTGTCCCAGGCCAGGCTGGACAGGAGTGGGAGGTGTCCCTGCCATGGCAGGAGTGGCATTGAATGTTCTTTAAAAAGGTCTTTTCAACCCAAACCTGGCATTTTTATGGTTTTATATGTCTCCTATCTATATAATATGCATAATATAATAATCTCCAGCTCTCCTGCAGGTGTTTCTGCCTTCCATAGAGGTAATGGGAAGTTTGGGACCCTTCCAGTGCCAGAAAAAGTTGCT
Source organism: Erithacus rubecula (assembly GCF_903797595.1). Taxonomy (NCBI): domain Eukaryota; kingdom Metazoa; phylum Chordata; class Aves; order Passeriformes; family Muscicapidae; genus Erithacus; species Erithacus rubecula. The sequence goes on along the minus strand of NC_136679.1, from coordinate 3,789,030 downwards.
GACCAGAAATGCTGCTGCTGCAGACAGGTAAGATCAGGTGTGAGTGAAGAATTTGGGTATCAGGGGGCACACACAGACA